>NC_057724.1:16154698-16188274 GCF_004010195.1 Chiloscyllium plagiosum
GGTGGGGGAGGGGAAATGAGGAAACTGGTGAAGTCCGGGTTCATCCCTTGTGGTTGGAAGGTTCCTAGGCGGAAGATGAGGCGCTCTTCCTCCAACCGTCGTTTTGTTGTGGTCTGGCGATGGAGGAGTCCAAAGACCTGCATATCCTTGGTGGAGTGGGAGGGGGAATTGAAATGTTGAGCCACAAGGTGGTTGGGTTGGTTGGTCCGGGTGTCCCAGAGGTGTTCCCTGGATGCTGCCTGACCTGCTGCGCTTTTCCAGCAACACATTTTCAGCTATAACCTGGTGTTGTGTGATTTTTAACTTTGTACACCCCAGTCCAACACCGGCATCTCCGACTCATTTATGAAGTTACTTTTGAAATGCTGTTACTTAGTAATACATACAACAGCCAATTTGTGCCCAGTATCTCATTAAAAGTGCAGCACCATCAGCACCTCTGCAATCACTTCACTGAAGCATCAGCTTGCATTATATGGTGAAGTCCTGAAGTGCAGTTTAAACCTACATTATCCAGCTGATGTTAACCACCCAGTTTAACGACTAACCACTCAATGAAACAGTCACTAATTAGGAAGACTGAAAATCCTGTCAGATAGTTAAAAGTTCTCAATATCTTTTGATCAGGTAATAATAACTAAATGCCTAATAACATATCAAGCTGATGCTAGGAAAGACAACTAAATAATCAAACTTGAAATTAGAAGCAATATTCAAGATACGGTCGTGTACCTTTCAACATAAGCTCAGGACATATTATGCAGCCACTTACATTACTTTGTTGAAATGTAGTTGTTGTTACAAATTTGGAAGTATGGCAACCAATTTGCACACTAAACAGTTCTATAAACAGCAAAAAGATAATGACTGGATAATGCTATTTTAGCGTTAGTTCAGGGATGAATATTAGCCAGGACAACAGAAAGAATTCTCCTGCTCTCCTTTAAAACAGTGCTGCAGGATCACTATACGTCCACTTGAGGTGACAAACAGGACCTTTGTTAAATATACAAACGAATGCAAGTCTGAAAGTGCTGTGCCTCCTAATCATGTGCTAAAATGCCATCCAGCATTGCATGGTGGGGAGTAATTTGATCACTCGTTCTTTTAATTCACATTTTTTAAAAGCACATCCTGAATCCAAATAGATTCAAATCCTGATCTTTGTGGAGGTTTACTCTAAGGTTGTCCATAGGCAGTAAATTAATGATTAAACAGATCCTCAAATTAAAGTTGTCAGTGAAGTTATGTTATACCACCATCTACTGGTCATTCTATAAGAAGCAAGGTGGCTATTTTATGATTAAAACAGTGGAGAATGGTTTAGTCAGATTATGAACTTAATGAGAAATCCCATTGTGCTTCATTGTCAGACCAAATCTGATGATAGTTCACATAATTAGATGTTATAACAGGTGACCAAAAGCTACGAGCTGGTTTTAAGACATTGGATTTAAAGGAGGAGAAAGATATTGTGAAAAATTGAGAGGAGGATGTCAGGGTTTAAATCCTAGACAGCTGTAAGTATAGCCATTAATTTCACAGCAATGAAAACACGAGGTCAGATCTGAAGGCTTATAGTGTTGTTTGTCTGGATAAGTTTACGAAAATAAAGATAGACAAGAAGATGGAGGAAGATGAAATGTGAATTTTTAATCAAAGGGTTGAACAGGCAGTGGCAGGCCATTAATCAGGAGGAAAACAGAGTAAGGAATATAAAAAAAACTCACCAATTAAAGTGAATTTATCCGAACACTTACCAGTTTGGTATTATCTCCAAGTGGCTCTACAGTTTCTGTAAACAATTAAAGCAATATATTAGTTCAGGGTTATTGAAGCAAGGTTTATCATCAGTACTCCTGAAATCATGGCAGAAAAATGTGTTGCTGGAAAAGCGCAGCAGGTCAGGCAGCATCCAAGGAGCAGGAGAATCGACGTTTCGGGCAAAAGCCCTTCATCAGGAATAGAGGCAGGAAGCCTCCAGGGTGGAGAGATAAATTGAGGGGGCTTGGGAGAAGGTAGCAAAGAGTACCATTGGTGAATGGGGGTGGAGATGGAGGTGATAGGTCAGACGGAAGGGTGAAGCGGATAGGTGGGAAGGAAGATAGGCAGATAGGGCAGGTCATGGGGACAGTGCTGAGCTGGAAGTTTGGAACTGGGGTACGGTGGGGGGAGGGGAAATGAGGTTCAGTGCATGGTTGAAGAGCTTCAGGGCAGAGGAGATGACCTGGGGGTTGCAGTGAGAGAGAGAGACTCCTGAGATTCTTGTGGAGACAGGAGAACCTCTTCAAGGTAGGCATCCTTGCAAGAGGATTATAGTAAGGTTAAAATCAACAAAGGTTAAACTCTGCTTTCCAGCATCTGCAGTCCTCACTTTTGCCTGCGTACATTTGAATGTAAGTTTCAGAACCATGTCTGCAGCTTTTTTATGAAAAAAATTGAACATGTTTTCACTCTTCAAAGATGTTTCTGAATATTTCATTTTAGCTATTCTCAGTTTTATAGATCAGCCATTTCTCATGCACCCCTATATCCCAGGTAGAGTCATCATTATCCATTCTCACTCTCTCTTCTCAGAAGGGCATGATACAGCAATCAAAGATGGCTTGAGGCATGAGAAAGGACAGGTTAGGGGGTGGGGAAGAGAAGGGAGAGAGAATGGATGGGGGACAGAGGAAACAGACAGGATTACAGAGGTTGGGGGCAAGAGAAAGACTGGAGGGACAGGGTGGGGGCATGGAGAGAATGGATACGGGGCAGTGGGTGGTGAGAGACAGCACAAATCCCACATTCACCCTGGTATCAGTGTTCCACAAACTGGAACTCACTCCTCCCATAGCAGACATAGGGCAATCATTTCTCAATATAGAATCATACAGCCCCGACAGGCCATTCAGCCTATCAAATTCACACTGACCTTCTGAACAGCATTCCACTCAGACCCACCCACTCACATTGCAGGCCTGCAGTTCCCCATAGCTAACGCACCCTAACCTGCTTATCCGATCCATCCTAAACTTGCAGGTCTTTGGACTTTGGGAGGAAGCCAGAGCACCCAGAGGTAGCCCGCACAGACACAAGGAGGAAGAATGTGCCAAACTCCACACAGTCACCCGAGGCTGGAATTGAAAAAGGGTCCCTGGCACTGTGAGGCAGCGGTGCTAACCATTAAGCCACCATACCGCCCAGAGCTTAGTCTTTGTAGCTTCTAACTTCTCAGCAGAGGCTCTCTCCTCCTGACATTGTTGGGCCACACCCGCTGCAACCTCCCTTTCCCACTTCTCCGACCCCGAGCACATCAGTTCCCGAGTCCTGGCAGTTCCTGAAATCATGGCATAGTGCCGGTCATTCCCAGAATAATGCTCGTGGGAATTTTACTTGGATAAGACTTTGTTAAACAAAAATGATTTATTCAGGCAAATGAGTTACAAAACTCATGGAGAGGATTAGAAGGTTCATACTGGTCTTTTGTTTTCTTTGCTGGTTTCTAGCCAATGTAAACACCATGACTTATTTCTGCAAGAATAACTTTCAAAAGAAAAACAAACTATTTCTGTGAAATTGAAAGGAAATGGCCCAATAAGGTAGCAGTGAATTGGTAAGAAGGTATTTCTTACCTTGCTGAAGACCAGCTCCTCCCAGATCAAGCAACGTCTCCTCTTGCTTTGGAAGGACAGAATACAGGTTGGACATTCTTTTAGCTCCAAGAGAGGAAATGTCATTTGACAAAAATCCAACCGCACCCTCAGTCATTTTGGGGTCAAATTCTGTTGAATATCAGTGCAAAGTAAAACTAACAGCTGTCAACTATATAAGCTGCATCATCTTTGCAGATTGCTATTCTATTTTCTGCAAAACAGATTGTCCGTCTTTTATGCTGACACTTAACCCAAACACCAGCTTGTTAATATTTCATAGAAAAACCCATTTCTTTTCATCAGGGGAGATTACACCTAAAGCTGTCAATTTGCTTTGTTAGATGGGTGGGCTTGAAGTATGTCAGTCAAATCAGTTGGAGAGTGTTGTGACTTTCATCATCAAAGCACACAAATTAAAACAGACAATTTTTACATCTTTTTATCTAATAATTGCAGTTGGTTGTATTCAAGTCCCTCTATGGCCTCATGCCTCACACTCACCTGGAGGAAGTTTCTTGTTGAAAAATGACAAGTTCCTAAAAGCTAAATGTTCTGATTAGATTAGATTCCCTACAGTGTGGAAACAGGCCTTTTGGCCCAACAAGTCCATTCCAACCCTCTGAAGAGCAACCCACTCCCCTCTGACTAATGCACCTAACACTGTGGGCAATTTAGCATGGCCAATGCACCTGGCCTGCACATCTTTGGAGTGTGGGAGGAAACCGGAGCACCCGGAGGAAACATACACAGATACAGGGAGAATGTGCAAACTCCACACAGACAGTCGTTCAAGGCTGAAATCGAACCTGGGACCCTGGTGCTGTGAGGCAGCAGTGCTAACCACCACCATGCTTATTAAAGGAAAGGAAAACCACCAACAAAACAAAGTATTTTAATATAACACATTTTCATGTGGGTTTTACCTCCAGTTAGTTTATTTTATGTGGTAAAGGTTTATGGCTGACCTTCATAACATGAGAAACAAGGCATGGATGTTGTGGAATTGAGGAATCCCACAGCTATCTTATACATACAGTCATTACATTCTTCAGGCACTTCAGCTTTTGTGCTAACATGAAGCTATTGTGTTACACAGACCAGCATGCTTCTTGTATTATGTCATGCTTCAAGTGATCCCCAGTAAAATGGCGTATACCCTCAGGTCAAATGTTTTGATTGCATCGTTAGCATTATCTCTTAAAGAAATAGTGACATATTTACCATGAAACATAAATGGCATCTCCCTTTTTCCAAAGATAAAAATATGTCAAAGAGATGTACATGGTTTTATATAGGTACATATTGTCAACTCAGTAATTACACAAAGTGGTAAAACAGAGTTTACAAGATTAATATTTCAAACTTTAATGAAATATCTTTCACGCTGAACTCATCCTGATCCTAGGAAACATTGTATACCTGTCTGAATGGTTCATGATTTCTTCTGTTGAACCTGTTTAGTAATTTGGTTGGTTTGCTGCTACGAGCTGTCACTCAACATCACTGCACAATAATCATCATTAGAGTGCTGCTCCTCTCTTGCTGCATGCGTTGTGCATACTGTACAATAGGTCTGGTCTCTGTTCATTCGCAAGGCAGCACTGTGATGAGAAAATACTTCATGTCACCTGGGCTGGTTACATATTTTAGAAACCCTTGCTGGTATCTAAATTTTGGGAATTGGTTTTGTTTACGCTCTCTGACCAGTGCACAGTTCTGGCAGTTGTGTAAATACCTGCTTTTTGAATATCTCTTTAATTTTAAATTGTTTTTGAAGAAGAATGTACTGAATCTCATTGGTTACTGATCAAAATCCTTTGCATATGCCTTCTGTGCATAAGTTGCATTGCAGATCATAACCCTATCTCCATGGGTTTGTATGAAAATGCAACAATGCAATGTAAAAATCTTGCATTCTAATGTAATACTTCACGATCATTGATTTGATGGTATGAACTTTACATTCTGCTAGACCTTCTGAGTGAGGGTAGAGGGATGATGATATGCTACAAATCTTCTCAAAACTCGCTATGATATGCTATCAGACACCATCCATTCTGGAATACTGAATAAACTGAAAATACCACTTACCATGTCAGCAATGGTCACATATGTTGCTAAATTGTCAAACAATGATAAACTTAGAAAAATAACCCATCAAATAAGTGTAATAATCCTTGTGCACTGTAAATACCTCTGTTGCTACTTTCATTCAAGATAGAATGGAAAACATATGCATGTCAAGGACTGCTCGGTTACTGGATATGTTCGGACTGGCTCACAGCCATTCATTAACCATTGAATATTCTGATTCATACTTGGAACCACGTAACAAAATACATCAGTATTGTGACATGGCTAATGCAATTTTTTTTGTTGGTTTCGTCAATTAGCAGCTGGAAGATAATCACTTGCCATTCAGATAAGTATGATGGGTTAGCTTCCAATGCTAGACGGCCACAAGGAAGCCTTCCAACTGTGCAAAATGCGCAACCTGCCAGTACAGATAAGAGACAGAGTGCATACTTCAAGATGGAAGTGCCCAGTCTGCACTTCTGAAATTAAAAAGTGGTCACAGCTCACAAATCCACTAATATTGAGGGGAAACCCCTTCATGTGTAAGTCGGCAGCCACTGTTGTGGTCATTCTTCAGGAGTAAAGTTGGCTGATGGGAATGGCTTAAAGTTCTTCAGGAAGTACTAGCCTCCCAGTCTCCTCCCTCAGAGAGTGTTTTGGAAGATTGGAGGATGCCCTGCTGACTGGAAGATTTCAGTCTGGGGTTTGACTTGCCTCAGTTAGCTACCCAGCATGTGTGAATAGTGAGTTGTCTCCACTTGACTATTTAACAACAGTCCAAAGGCCGGACTGCAAAAGCAGGAATTTCTTGGCACAATCCACCTCCATTCCTGCATCTGGTGGGAATCCAAAATTCTGCCTAATGTCTTTGTGATAGAATAGCCATGGGGAAATTAAAACAGCAAAGTAATTGGTTTGAGCTTATTTTCAAACTGCCTCAACAAAATACAAAGAGAAAAATAGTTAATTCCAAGAGGACGCTTCCTTTTTTTATGAATTAAAACTGTCGGATGTTGGACATGGATTTATGTTGCTCAACTCAAGTACCACTTAACATCAAGTGTCTCATGTCAGCATCAATTATTTTCAGATAATTTAAGTAATATCTGTAAATTGTATTCACTGCAATCGCAGAGAGAAAGTGAGGACTGCAGATGCTGGGGATCAGAGCTGAAAAATGTGTTGCTGGAAAAGCGCAGCAGGTCAGGCAGCATCCAAGAAGCAGAAGAATCGACGTTTCGGGCATAAGCTGAACAAGGGCTTATGCCCGAAACGTCGATTCTCCTGCTCCTTGGATGCTGCCTGACCTGCTGCGCTTTTCCAGCAACACATTTTTCAGCTTCTTGGCTGCAATCGCAGTCAGTCCATTTCAAATTCACAGACACTTTCATATCAACAGAAAAATACTTCTAATTGATTTCAAAAGTCAAGAAATGTCTGAGAAAATAAGTGACTATAAACACTAATTAATCTGTAGTTGATTAACTGAGGATGCTATTACATGTATTTCTGTGGCTTTAAAGGGGCAAGTTAAATTTCAACACAGCTGCACTTAAAAATTTTGCATCATTTAGTACAATAACTCTGTTATTGGAATCAAAATTATTTAGATTTATAATGGAGTCTTTCCTCACATTAACATATCCAATTATTTCACAATCTATGTGCTACTTTTAAAGTGTATGCATTGATGTGAGGTAGGTAAACAAAGCAATCAGTTTACAAACAACAGGGTCCCATGCAAAATGATGACATAGATGACTAAACTATCTATTACAGTAATGTTAGTTGGCGAGTTAATATTGGTTTGGACACCTGGGAGATCAGTGCTTTTCTCATCTGTGCCAGGACATCATGCATATCCAATTTAAGAGGTAGATTATGGGGTTTCCATTTGAAGTCTGATCTGAAAGACAACAACATTTTGTACCCTGGCACCTACCTTTAGCTGGTCAATGGAGCAGCACATCAGATCTGACAGTTTAATTAAGAAAGTTAAGACACAAGTATAACATGATGAAATCTACGTTATCATCACAAGCATCTGTACACAAATATTAATGAAGAGAAAAACACAATCTGAAATGTATGGAAATATGTAATCACTAAATTTATCAGTTGTGCTCCAGTATGGTTTAATTATTATGCTGTGTTGCTTAACATGAGTAGAGTTGCAGTCATGTGTTTAACATATTAAACTTCTGAGGAATTTTACATTAGAAATCAAATATTGAGCAAGTTTGGAACTGTTCAGTAAATTTCTAATTGAGGGCTGCGCCCTAGTCAGTGTACGTCATCCCAGTACCTTAGAGCTGAACCTTTGCCAATTCTGTTGATACATTAAATAAACCAAGAGGAATACTTGTAGTTTGAAGAATAAAATCAACTTTCAAATCAGTCAGATAATAAGTGAACAGACATATTACAGAACATGCTTGTTATACAGAAGTGTATCAACTGAATAAGGTTATTGGAAGTGGTGGACATTGTTTAGTGCTTTATGGAATAAGATATGTAGGTAAAAGGTGAGGTCAACACAGTTCTACTGGACAATAGAGCTTCTCAGTGATTACAGAGAGATGATTAATCATGGTGTAACCTTAGGGTACCATGTCTCAAGTGAGATTGCGAAAGTCGGGTCTTCATGTTGACATCAGTCATTATGGGAATTAAACCTGTTCTGTTGGCATCATTTTGTATCACAAGCCAGCCATCCAGCCAACTTAGATACTTGAACCCCTACATGTAGGTAATATCAATGCGAAATGTATTTTGAAAAATTCAATGCCTCCACCAAAGAAGTATGAAAACATAAGAAATGTATGTGTCTATATGAGTTAATTCCTGTGTAATAGAGCCACGCATATTGTCTACTTCTGAGTTGTATATTGTGGAGGCAGCAGCCATGGTATGGAGGCAGCAGACATGGCACGGTGGCTCAATAGTTAGCATCACTGCCTCACAGCACCAGGGACCCGGGTTTGATTCCACCCTTGTGTGAAGTTTGCACATTCTCCTTGTGTCTGTGTGGATTTTCTCAGATGTTCTGGTTCCCTCCCACAGTCCAAAGAAATGCAAGTTAGGTGGATTGGTCATGCTAAATTGCTCATAGTGTTCAAGGATTTGCAGGTTAGGTGGAATTTATATCGGGAATACAAAGTTACCTGGATAGGGTAAGGGGTGGGTCTGGCTGGGATGCTCTTCAGAGAATCAGTATGGGCTGAATGGCCTGCTTCCACACTGTAAGAATTATAAGAGAAGACTTTGTGAATGTCTACATGGTTCAACAATAATCCCCTTTCCTATTAAACAAAATATTTGAAGATAAAGCAACAATTAGAATGGTTCCAAGGAAGATGGACTTCCTATCTGTGGAGAAATTAAAAATTTTGATATTGTTCTCTTTAAAGCAGAAAAAGCTAAAGAGAGATTCAATAAAGCTGTACAAAATCTTGAGGGACTTGAAGAAAGCATATAGGAAGGAATTGATTACATGGGTGGCTCAACCAGAGGACATGGATTTAATGTCATTGGCAAAACAACCAGAGGGAGAAGTGAAGAAGTATTTTTAATGCAGAGTGTAGGTATGGTCTGTAATACATTAATGCAGGGATGAAAAGCAGATACAACAGTAACCTTTAAAAGAGAATTGGTTACACACGTGATGAATTTTGGAAAGGTTAGGGGATTATGTGTCTTTTTTGAATGTGGGTTGGAGTATAATATATCACAGATTATTACAGGGGAAAGAAGACTACTTTGATGCTGCTCGCTCTTAACAGAAGAATATTTTATCCCTAATCTTAGGTTAGTTTATTCCATTTGTTATGTAAGTCCTTCTTCTCATTAAACTACAATTTCCAGTACTTAGATTTATTTTCTGTCATGACATTATCTGACACTTGTTGCTCAAAAGAATTACGTACATTTTGTCACTTTTGAATTGATGACATTGGGAAAATGTGTTCATTGTCTGGCCATTTCCAGGACCCGGACTTCCATTCAACCTACAAACATTGGATGGAGGTCATTGCCTTGTCAGACTCTGGTGTCCTTTGGTCCAGTTGCTCATGAATTAATAGGATACAGTTGATGTAACAAAAGGCAGACAAAAAAAGAACTAAAAGCATATCTAAAAGTTACCTTCTACAGTCATGGTTCTGGAGGCATTCCACTTACCTTCTTGTATCCTGGAGTTCTCAGGAAAAACTGGGAGAGCTTTCAATTGACCGGCTGCCGACAGAACTGCCAGAGCATAGATGAGCGTCCAGGTGAACATGATGTCTCTGCTGAGTCTCAGCTCCTCAGTGCACAGTTTTAAACTCTCTGGAGTCAATCAATCTTTGGTGGCTATTTTGTCATGTCACCCTTTGCTGCTTGCTTTTGCTCTCGTCCCTTCTGTAATTAATGTTAGTGACAGGATCAGATACCAGAACCTTCATGGAAAGTGATCAATGTTTGAAAGCTCGTGTTACCACTGCTTGAACAGGAAGAGTTCATAAATATTGACAGATTCATATAATTCTTGTCTTATGTTTGCTCTGACCTGTGTTGGAGATTGCTTTTATATTTTTACTGATAAACTAACTGGTACCAAAAGAACAGAATACACGATGTGGGATATATGAAAACAAAAAGGGAAAAGCAACTCATTTCTTAAAAAGTAAATGAGGTCAATCATTCAGATATGTAATACTTTTACAGGAATTCCATTCAGCAATGCACATTTCTAAAAGGATTTTAACCTAATGTAATGAATTACAGAATAAAATTTCATTTAAAAAATCATGTAACTGGTTGTTGTAAAACATGAATCTGTTAACCATTAAATATGCATTGCAAGATAAATATTGGCGTTTCTATGCTATGGTGAGCTAAATAACATCTAGACTTCTATTAACAGTTACTGTCATTATCGTTCAATGATTAATTGTCCATCTATTGAAGTATTCATATTTTACCCCTCACACTACTGTGCACAAAATGAAGCAATAGTTTGGCAATAAGGATTAAGATATCTCCGCTCAATTTAGAACCTTGGAACATGAGAACGGCCTGTTTAATTCCAGGACCTCATTTCATAGTCCCAAATGAACTTCCCAATCTGAATGTGCTGTCAATCTTTATCTGGCATTTGGGGGTGGAAAGTTGAATTTTGTGTGACAGGAGGTGGCCTCTTCAGGATGTTGGTGCGGGGCATGTCATAAGAAGGTGAAATCTGGACATTAAGTGGTAAGAAGGAATAGAAGTGAAGATGTTTCTTTTGCTCTTCATTGCCCTTGGAAAACCCTTAAAATATATAGATATAACAAACTGTTCCCTCTGGATTCACTCTAATTGTTGTCTCTTCATGGTAGTTCTGGATAAAATAGCTCTGGGAACTTGTAGCAACCTACTGGCTGCTAAAATACAGATAGATTGCTAACTTAGCCAAACAGCAAAGGATGCTGGGTACATTGGCCAAGTAAAAGTCTGAAATCACAAACCCACACACCAGACACAGTGCAAACACAGCACTCATTTGTTTCACTAATGTCCTTTAGGGAAAGAAACTGCCATCCTTACCTGGTCTGGCCTACATGTGACTCCAGACTCACAGCAACGTGGTTGATTCTTAACTGCCCTCTGGGCAATTAAGGATGGCAATCAATGCTGGCCTAGCCAGCGATGCCCTCATCCTCTGAATGAATAAAAAAAGCCAGATGCTATTCCTCTAAACCCTTCCTATTCATATACCCATCCAGATGCCTTTGTAATTGTAGCAGCCTCCACCACTTTATCTGGCAGCTCATTCCATACACACATCACCCTCTACATGAAAGAATTTCCCCTTAGGTCCCTTTTAAATCTTTCCCCTCTCACCCTAAACCAATGCCCTCTAGTTCTGGACTCTCCGACCTCAGGGAAAATACTTTGTCTATTTATCCTATCCATGCCGCTAATTATTTTATAAACCTCTATAATGTCACCCCATAGCCTCCGACACTCCAGGGAAAACAGCCCCAGCCTATTCAGCCTCTCCCTATAGCTCAAATCCTCCAACCCTGGCAATCCTTGGAAATCTTTCCTGAACCCATTCAAGTTTCACAACATCCTTCCGATAAGAAGGAGACCAGAATTGCATACAATGATGGAAAAAAGCAATAGCGAACACTTGTTCAACCACATTAATGTATGTACATTATAGACAATAAATGCTAACAGCCTGCACTAAACTTGTGTTAGACGCGCATTTGGCTTGAGCTTCTAAATGATATTCCTACTGAAATAACTCATCATCCTTTATTTAAAAATGCATAGCCTTTGAAATTAGCACTGTGTCTCAGTAAGTCAGGCATTCATTATTCTCAATACCTTGGCGTTGACTCGTTTATCTCAGCCAGAACCCCCTGATTGGACCAGAATAAGTGCCCCACTCAGGGAACTCATACTCTGTGAGGTCCAGCTGGCTGATCTCAGCACAAGCATTGCACCTATATGGTGGCAAGTGGTGACCAGAGCCAGAAAACGGCAGTGAATGCCAACAAGATGTCTGAGGCAAAACCCAGTAACACCATTGAAAATAGGAGCAGGAGGAGACCATTCAGCCCTTTGAGCCTGTTCCACTATTCAATGTGAGCGTGACTGACCATCCAACTCAGTCCCCTGTTTCCATTTTCTCCCCATATCTGTTGATCCCTGTCGCTGTAAGTAGTGGGTGAAGTAGTCCCAGGTTAGACCAGCGATCACACCACTGCAAAGGGAAAACACACCAGGACGTTCCAGGAAATGGCGCAGAGAGCACCAGAGAAGGATTTCGGTTTGAAAGAGCAATTCATTCCTCCGTACCTGACCCAAGAACATTCTGGAATGAAGAGGGTCCAAGCAGGTTGAGCAAGGGCAGAGCAGGTATAACCCCCCGTTCAAGCCTTTCATTCATCTAAAAGGATGCAGTGTCAAAAGTGTGTCATGGTAACAACAGAAGGAAAATGCAGAAAAAGTACCAACTGCCAAGTCACAGTTTTGTCAGAAGGATTTGAATGGCTGCAAAAGATTACTAGTCAATTAGTCAACCTGCCCAGCTTAGTAGAAATTAGCCTCAAAACCAAAGGTCAGCTTCAGGCAACATTAAAACACAAAGGCAAAGGGTAGAATCTGAGAAGGCCCTGAACAACAAGAAAGTTGGGAAAATTGTGTGAAAAGTCAAGTGAGGCCATTCTCAACATTGGGAGCAGTGGTTTCTGGACATTGAGATGCGATTCTCATGAGGGGGAAACAAGAATCCTGCTGACAGGGATAATTACTCATTATCACCCTACTAAACACCAAATCTCACCTCCTCAATATGCATGTTATTATTCTACCAGATACTGGATGAAAAGTAAATGCCAAGAATACCAACATGAATACCAGAGCCTCCAGGTCACCACTTCATCCTCCAGACATCTTGCTTGGGCGTATTTTACCAATATCTCAGGGCATACTACACACACCCCACATCCACGGACCCCAGCATCTGACACATGCCAGTTTCTCCACAGCATCACAGCACATTTCTATTTGACCTACAGTACACTTCTGCATTTCAGTGGAGTGCGCTCTGCTGCAAGGATGCCTTGCATCTTAGATCAGACACCCAGCTCACGGATTGGACCAGCCTACATCACATGGATGCTTGTGCATCGCCTATTTACTTAGCACTTATCGAGATGCCCACAGAATCCATGCCTCGTCTTTTCACACTTTAAGGCTCACAACGCCCTGCATGGCTTGGCCTGTTAGTGCAGACACCAAGTGGGCAGCTTTTCATGGCTGCCAGCAGTCATCGGTCAAGGGGATAGACATCTTGCTGTATGGCTCACTGCTATATCTATCTCACATATGAAGGCAACATATGCAGCAATCATACTGCTTGTGCTGCAAGAAAATGGCACCTCTTGTCTCAAATACTAAGGGGAGAAAGTGAGGTCTGCAGATGCTGGAGATCAGAGCTGAAAATGTGTTGCTGGAACACCTGCTGCGCTGTTCCAGCAACACATTTCAGCTCAAATACTAAGGGGGTGATCCTCCCAGAAGTCCAGGGAGGCACCCATCAGTCAGGGGGCCCTAGTGCTGTAAATCAATGATGGTCTCCAATATCAGTACAGGAACTTGGACACAGTCATTTTGGTGCCAGGGGAAGTCAGGGTCAGAGCATCAGTAACTCTACAGTGCAGTGAGTGGGCACAGTCTGCACTGTGGGTCCAGTGTAACCAATCTGGGGAGTGGTAGCAACATAGTTAGAGATTTTAGTCAGGGTTTTGGGGTCTCAGAGTTTGTGGCTGTCCAGTCAAGTCACTCAATGGATCGGGGCACAGGGGCGGTCTGCCCATTAACAGTCAAGGAGATTGCCAGGGGCCACTGCTGTGGGAGGGAGGCTGGATAACTTAATTGTGTGCATTTTGAGACTGAATGTTGGAATGAAAATAGTGAAGGGGATTTGCAACTCAACAGATAATAGAGGATACGTTTCAACATGGGAGGGAAAAGTGTCATGTGGGAGGGGGGAGTCATCAACCATGAGCTTGGATCCAATGGTAGGCCATGCATGTCTACCTGTTATAGCTAGGACTGCAGTGGGAGAAGGAGGGGTTGGGGAAGGTGAAAAGTGGCAGCTCATGCAAACTAAAGTTAACAGTTTGGGTGGGAAAATGAGGAAGTGCAAAGCTTTTGAGTTGATAGGGAGTGCAGCAGGAAGGAGATGTTTATGTCGAAATGGGTTCACCGACTTGGAGAGGCAAGTGCACTGTCCTCAGGGAGCAGGCAGAGTAACGCTGGAGGGTTCAGCTACCATTGGAGTGTCCTGAGACGAGATTTCTGAGGGGCATGATTTCTCTTCAAGTTGGGTGTCTACTGCCACCACATGTTCTCCTTGCGAAGAAGGGACTAGGACTTACTTGAGGAAAATATTTCTCCACAGGGAACAAGAGTAGATTCAATGGATCAAAGATACTACTTCTGTGCTTGATGGTTAGATTTTATGCCTCCCATTGACCATGTTTCCAGAAGGCAATACAGTTAGTCAGCTACACCAGCTGCCTCTTTTCTACCCTCATCCAAGCTGTTCTTATAGTACGGGGAGGTAGGACAGAGATTCAGTGGGTAACACATCCAGTAGGTTACCCATCGTTAGGCACATTGAGTGCTTTAACTGCTCAATTAATGGCCTCAGTCTGCCTCCACTGGCAGAAGACTCCAGCAGTAGCGGGGGATCAGAGAATGAAGACTATTTTTGAAAGGACTTTGAAAAGGTGAGTAGGAAGGTGGGTGGAGGGAGTGGTATGTCAATGGAGAGTGTGCTCTGTGATTATTGGATGCACCAACATGAGGATATCACCACCCCTTCAGCCCTCAGGCCTGACTGCCAAAGAAACCGACTCCACAACTCCTGAGGATCTCCAATTCCTCCCCTTTGGGAAACACCAGACTCACCTTTGACCAGTGTCCATGTCCACTTCTTCTACACCTCCTTGAAGTACCAGCAATGCACACTGCTGAGTAATGTCACTGCTCAGATGCAAGAGCCACAGTTCTTGAACACAGGTTTCATCCCACCAAGCGATGGGAGTCTATCTTGAGACTACTCCCCATGTATTATTGCTGCGGGGCAAGCTTCTTAGAAATTGGTCCATTCGAGATCAACTGTTCTTTAGGAGAAGAGCAGTCTTACCTTATCTAAAACCGAGCCTGTTGACTTTGTGACTCTGACAAGAAAGCAGAAATTCTGAAGAAGTGTCACTGGATCCAAAATGTTAACCCTCATTTCTCTCCACAGATGCTGCCAAGCTTTCACAGCAATTTCTGCTTTAGATTAGATTACTTGCAGTGTTGAAATAGGCCCTTCAGCCCAACAAATCCACACCGACATGCAACCCACCCATTCCCCTACATTTACCCAACACTACAGGCAATTTAGCATGGCTAATTCACTGACCTGCACATCTTTGGACTGTGGGAGGAAACCAGAGCACCTAGAGGTAACCCACGCAGACACAGGGAGAATGTACAAACTCCACACAGACAGTCACCTGAGTCAGGAACTGAACCCAGGTCCCTGGTGCTGTGAGGCAGCAGTGCTAACCACTGTGCCACCGTGCCGCATTTCTGATTTCTAGCATCTGCAGTTCTTTGGTTTTGTTTTTAATCCATGTCTCTTATTAGTCAGTTAAAAAAACCCAGCAGACTGAACAGAACATCAATTGCAGCATTTACTTAGGATTGATAAAATATATAGATTTCATTGTGACTTGATTTACTGCAAATTTCAGTGAGCCCAAGAAACTCTCGGGTGCACCTTTCAATTGAAAGTCAGTTGAGATATTTTCCCAGTTCCTGATGTGAGTGGTTGAGGATTTGAGCCATCTTCACAACATACATAAGTGAGAAACAAAAGAGACAGAAACATAAAGTAAGAAAGAACTTCAATTGTTTATGTTTTAAGAACTTTGAGAAATTTACCTCAAGCAAAAACTTAGACTTAATGGTTTATCTTTCTGTGCAATGATGGTGTCACATAAAAAGTATATACATTGTTAAGTATTAAGGGGCTGTAGTGGTACAGTGGTAATATCCTATCTCAGTGCCAGGAGGCTTAGCTTCAATTCCCATCTGCCTCAGAAGTGTGTCATTACATCTCTGAACATGTTGATTTGAAATATCTATGTAGTTAAATATTAGCCCAAACTTTCCATTATGAGCTTAGTGGTCAATTAATATGAAACTTCTGCAGGTTCTTGCAGCAAGTTAAGGGTTGGAAGCTATTCAATCAGCCAGCTCTAGAATTTCACAACTCATCGTGTAACTCTTAATTTCCTGACATTTATCAGTAATATATCACTAGCTTCCCAGATAGTGGCTAGCACTGCTGCCCCACAGCGCTAGGGGCCTGAGTTCAATTCCAGCCTTGGGTGACTGTCTGCACGCAGTTGGCATGTTCTCCCTGTGTCTGTGTAGGTTTCCTCCAGGTGCTCTGGCTTCCTCCTACAGTCCAAAGAAGTGCAGGCTAGGTGGATTAGCCATGGGAAATGTGGGGTTGCAGGGATAAGGTGAGGGAATGAATCTGATTGGAATGTCCTTCGGAGGTTTGGTGCAGACTCAATCGGCCGAATCGCCTCTTACTGCGTTGTAAAGATTCTAAGATTCCATTATTTGGCCTGTTTCTCCATTACCTGCAATGATAGTGAATCATTATAGAATATAGAATCCTTACAATGTGGAAGCATTCAGGTCACCGACCCTCCAAAGAACATGCCACCCTGACCCAACCCACTACACTATCCTTGTAAGCCTGCCTTTTCCATTCCTAATCCACCTAATCTGCATATCGTTGATCCGTGTGGGGAAACTGAAGCACTTGGAGGAATCCCACACAGACACGGGAAGAATATGCAAACACCACATAATCACCCAAGACTGAAATCAAATAGACATTGTCACCACACATGTGACTGGACAACCTCCAGTCGGATGAGGAGGTTGCACAGTTTCTCAACTTCACGTACACCTTCCACCCTGACCTCAAGTGTCATCTCGGCCACCTTTCTCCCCTTCCTGGATCTCTCCGTCTCCACCTCCGGCAACCGACTCAACACAAACATCCACTTCAAACTCACTGACTCCCACAGCTACCTGGACTACACCTCCTCCCACCCTTCTTCTGTAAAAAAGTGGTCCCTTACTCCCAATTCTTCTGCCACCAACGTTTCCGCTCCCAAGAGGAGCAATTCCACTCCAGGACACCCCAGATGGTCTACTATTTCAAGGACCTCAATTTTCCCTCCCATGTGATCAACAATGCCCTCCTGCACATCTCCTTCACTTCCTGCACCTCCGCCTTGAACTCCATCCCTCCAAACGCAATAAGGATTGAACTGCCCAGTCTTCACCTTCTACCTCACCAATCTCCAGATAAAGCACATTATCCTCCACCATTTCTGGTCCACCGACAGTCAGACCCCACCACCAGAGATATATTTCCCTATCAACATACCACAGAGATCATTCCCTCTGCGACTCCTCCATTATATCCACAGCCGCCCACCATACCACCATCCACTCCCGGTACCTTCTCTTGCCACTGCAAGAGGTGTAAAACCTGCACCCACACCTCTCCCCTCACCTCCATCCAAGGCCCTAAAGGATCCGTCCTCATCTGACAGGGATTTACCTGCACTTTCACACACATCATCTACTGTGTCTTTTGCTCTCAATGTGGTCTCCTCTACATTGGGGAGACAGGACGCCAACTTACGGAGCGTTTCAGGAAACATCTCTGGGACACACACACCAAACAACCCCACCACACTGTGGCTGACCACTTCAGCTCCCCCTCCTGTCCTGCTAAGGACATACAAGTCCTGGGCCACCTCCACCGCCAAATCCAAGCCACTCGATGACTGGAGGAAGAATGCCTCATTTTGCACCTTGGGAGCCTCCAACCACATGGCGTCAATGTCAATTTCACCAGTTTCCTCATCTCCTCAACCCCCATCTTATCCAAGAACCAACCCTCCAATTTGGCACTGCCGTCTTCCCTCCCACCTATCCACTCCACTCTCCTCTCTGACCTATCACCATTACCTCTCACCTGCATCTACCTTTTACCTTCCCAGCTCCCTTTCCCCCAGCCCCACCCTCAATTACCTAATTATCTCCCAGCCCCCTTCCAATCCCCACATTCCTGATGAAGGGCTTATGCCTGAAATGTCGATTGTCCTGGGATGCTGCCTGACCTGTTGTACTTTTCCAGCGCCACACTTCTCAAGCCACAGTTGGACATCAAAAATCATACATGTATTTGTTCATTTATAGCCAAATTGAAAGATGTATCGTGAATACAGTTGTTGGCTGGGCTAATCCAACGTCTCACTAATGAGATTTCATATGATCCATCTGACCAACATCACACCAGAACATATACTCCAACCTCAATCTGTTCTGATGTAGCATGTGGCAGCATGGAACTGATTGCTCCAAAACATAATATGACGTAAACAATACGGCATGATTTTCTTATCGTAAGACTATTCATTATTAGTACATCAGTAGTTTAATCCATTTCTGCCTGAGCAAGATTGGTCAATTGGAACAAATGACATATTGATGAACAGCTTTCAAAGCTCTTTGAAGTATTATTTGTTAAACTGTTCCTTGGTCGATTTCTGTTCTGTTGTGAATAGTTAACAGCAAATAATTGTACTTTTTTGTTTTCTACAGGGAGGAAACAAAAGTCCTATTAGACTCATTGGTTTCTTTATTAAACAAATGTTGTTTGAAGGATATTCGTGCACATACCTTATTTCCATTCCTGTATGTGTCATTTTGTATGTTATTTTTATCTGTTTTCTCCAGATGCAATAAAGTGCTTCCTACCTATTACTATTTTATCTTTCCAACTAAAAAAAATAGTGTGTCTGTGTATGAGCATTGAAGACTTGCAATTATTTAGCACCATGCACAAACTTAAACCACTTTACAGAAATTGAACCTAAATTCTGGCCTAGGTGTGGATTGAATCATAACAGGGCCACGCTAATGGCTTTCCCACATCAAAATCCATAAATGGCTGCATCCCCATCAGCAAGTTCAATATCCAGGAAGGTGCCTTGATATCCTGAAGTCATTAAATGCCAGTAATGATTGCAATGTCATTTGGAACCCATTCCCTTCCACAAAGTATTGGGTTGTTCCCAGGGCATTGTGAGTAAAGGGTTAACACATGCTCTAAGAAGAGCTACTGAGCATGTGTGTCAGGTGCTGTATCATGGTGATGTGAGAGCTTATGATGTATCTGATTGCTCAGATATCATCTTTACTTCATAAGGGCTGTTATGTTTCTCACACATTAGTGAGGTCAACCTTCTATCAAGGACCCAGACCTAATCCTACAAGCTTTGACCACACACGCAAGAACTGCAGTAAGTAATGAGGAGGCAACTTCAAAGAAACCTTATGGCAGTATAGGACAGTGAGTGAAGGACCAGGACATGCCATAAATCTGGCCATAAAAGAGGAGGAAAAACTTTAACAGCATCTTCACAACAACAGGACATATCGGGAGAATGATTTTGAGGTCACACTGGGCAACAGACCACAGAGAGGGAATTGCCAGGCAGTGCTGAAAAAGACATGGGGAAAATCCACAGCAGGAAACACCACAAGCTGAAGAATTCAATCAGCCCCAGTTACTGCAGATTAAAGGTGCTCACAGAGATGGGAAATGAAAAAGGCATATGAAGTGCCTGCTGGCAAAAAGTGCAACAGAAAAAGGATACAGTCAATGGTATTAAATGATCTAATTGGTGAGAACTTTGTCTAACCAGAAGATCATGAGTGCTAGGGAGAGACTATATCAGGTCTGGATCTACAGCATAAACAATTCAAACCAGACCTCAACAATCTATAAGTCTGGGGACACTGAAGATCCAGATAAATTATTCTTGGGGTATGTCAGGATTATATCCTATACAGGATAATGGCATTCCTAAAAAAGCAAAACCACAGCATGAATTTTGTATGTAATGTCAAAGTTATTGGCAAGAAAACTAATTTTATAACTGGAAACAGGACAAATGACTTTTATTCTCTCAGATTCACTTTCATGACTGAGGCTAAGATGTCTCCAACCATTTTCCATTCAGCTTTGGGGTGGTGGGAATGTTCGAATCAGAATCAAAATCATTCTATACTGACAGACTTTGTATGTCATCCCCAATCAGATTCTCTTTATTAAGCAGATATGGCTGTGAGATTATGAATCTTGTTTGTTTAATTGTTGAACAGAAACTGAAGTTGTTTCAGTGTACTGTGTATCAGCCTTGAGCACAGAATCACCAGCCATAGAACCACAGGAAGATAGTGCTGAACTCTCTTCTCTCTTAGAAGAGAGAGTACAGACAGTGGGATAAAAAGGCACCAAGATTGAAGCTAACCAGCTGAAAAAAAACTCTTTGTTGTTTCAGGAAAGGATGAGACAGAATGATGCTGTCATTCATTTGCTGGAAGCAAGGGTCCTGGATCTTTCTATACTAATATCATCATAGAATCCTTACAGTGTGGAAACAGGCCATTCAGCCCATTGAGTTTACACCGACTTTCCAAAGAGAGTCCTACCCAAATCCACCCCCTGCCTTCTCCTTGTAACCCTACATTTTCCATGACTAATCCACTTAGCCTGCACATCTCTGGGGACTATGAACAATTTAGCATGGCCAATCCACCTAATCTGCACATCTTTTGGATTGTGGGAGGAAACCAGAGCAACCAGAAGAAACACAAGCAGACACAGGGAAAACGTGCAAACTCCAAACAGACAATCGGCCAAAGGTGGAATCAATGCTAACCACTGAGCCCTTGGACTGCCGCCCTTACACTCTCAGAATGGACTAGCATTGGGCATGAACCCTCTCTTTTTGGAAGAGAACTGTCCCTTTATTGGAGAAGGTAACAAAATTGTAACTTAATGGCTTACTTTACTAAAACCCACAAATGTCATCCGTCAGCAACAGCAGCAACCAGAATCAAATGAGTCTTAGCTTCTGTCAGCTGCATCTCCACCCTTTAGAGATAAATGAGATGAAAGTAATGAAGAGGCACAAATTATTGACATCCATGAAGATACAGCAGTTGAAGAAAACCTTATAATAGTTATAACACTAATGAACACCACAGGAACTTCAGAATTCTCCACAGGCAGGCCACAAGGTGGCCACAATATCTGAGAAGACTCACTGTACGGGGCTAAAAAATGGATTGTCAATTATGTTTAATTAATGTCTCAGCCTTCACCACAGATTCATAAATATCAATGCCTCATAGAGTTCCACTCTGTTAGCAGAAATCAATTTTACATGAAGTGCATTTACAACAAAGCAAAGAACTTTAAGACAAACTTATTAGACTCAGAGAAAAATGAAAAACTCTTGAAATATAGTTCAATAACTGCAAGCAACTTGTAAAGTCTAACCAGAGAAAAAGAAAGGCTCAAGTCCAAATTGGATCGAGTTATTATTGAATGTTGATAGATATTACACTGCCTAGGTGGCAGCTGAAGTCTGTGATTAAGACTAATCAGCAATTCAGGGAAGTCATTAAGTTTTCTTTCAGTTAAATGCAGAGGCATAAACTGAGACCTACAAAGTACCTTAAAGAATCTTAAAGCTAAGTGTCAACTGAAAATATTAAAATTAAGTAAGAGTTGGAAAAGTCTGTCTATGAAAGATTTTGAAGCTGGAAGTCCAGCTAATAACAGTCATTGAGCAATGTTAAGCCACATTATTCACATATTGCAAAGATTCCAGTACTGGAAATACCCATATTATGGTAAATGACTGCACAAATACTCTCCTACGTGCAACGAGATTACAAGAATATCAGATGGAACTGTTGACTATGCGTGGCTGAAGACTGGCTACCATTCGGAATACTGGTAAGGATCTTGTAGAAGGATTATATGATCCTGATATTGAACTTCCGGACAAGTCTGCAACTCCCAGCACTAAGCAGGATCTTCCTATAGAGACCAACCTCCATGCAGGTCAAAGGGAGTCACAATCTGTCCAATGTCCAAATCCCATTAACTGTAATATTGAAGCGATGTCTTTAGCATTAGCTTCTGGCAAAAATTTATGGCAGCTTCATACAATCAATCAAATAGCCTCAAGGATAATCGAGAGTGCACTCTTGCTTTCTGGTGGTGTTTCCAAGATGTTAGCAGAGGAACAACAGCAAGCTGAAAGGGAAGTGGTACTAGCAGCCACAGAAAGACATTTGTGCAACTCTAAGATTAGTAGAGAAGTCATCATTTCCTTATTTCCAGAACTGTCTTTGGAATTCTCTTTGTTCTTCTTTTAATTTGTTTGATTAGCCCCCAGAGACAGTTCCCTTTTGGTTCCCTATGGAACCATTGTATTTTTTTTCATCATCACAACAGCCATGAAAGTTGTGAAGTTCATCATTAGAGCTGAAAGTGCTTCATTTTCTCAGTTGACACTTCAACCTTCCCTCAGTGAGTAACGGAGAAATTACCTACATATGTTTTCTCTGAATCTTTATTTAATTTTCTGTTGTTTTCTTATTCACTGAATAACATCCAAATGGATAAGTTTTTAAAATGTCTCTCGATACATAAATGAGCAAGTACAGTGAACACTCAAAAGTCTGAGATGAATAATTTCCAGGCTGGAAAAGTTTGTCCAACGTTCATCGATCTTTACCATCATAGCTGTCGAAAGATACTAATCTTGTAACTTGACATTTAAAGCCGACCGGTATTAATGCAGTCCGATGTCTGTGATGCAAGTTATTTATAGAAACTAAGAGCCCAAGGCAGAGAAAGAAATACTGAAATCAGATACTAGATATTAGCAGAAATTTATCATTTGATATTGTTTCCAAGTTTGGAAATGAATCACTACCTTTCTGTAAGTCATTTCAGAAGTGAAACACAAGTGATTACCTGAAGCCATTGTCTATTATCCTTGAGGCCATTTGATTGATTGTATGAAGCTGCCATAAATCTTTGCCAGACGCTAATGCTAAAGACATCGCTTCAATATTACAGTTAATGGGATTTTGCTGTTCGAGTATTTCAGTGTGATTAAAAGTCATTACTGGTATGACTTACATGTAACTTTAAGTTCAAAACAATCATGTTATAACAATGATTCCTTTTAAATCTTTGAAACATGGACTCAGCACAGCAACATTTCAAGGTGCGTCCCTTTCACTTCTCAGACAGATGTATTCTATCTTTCTTTGGGAAGAAACTTTTGGCAGAGTTCATACAGTGATACTTTAGTGTGGATTATACCTTACAATTGAGCAACTTGGAAGCATTTACTCTATAGTTGTGAATACCAAAGGAGTTGTATAGCATAGAAATAGACCCTTCAATCCAACTAGTCCACGCTGACCACGTTCCCAAACTAAACTAGCCCCTTCTGCCTGCGCTTGAACCATATCCATCCAAACCCTTCCTATTCATGTACTTATCCAAATGCATTTTAAAATTTGCATCCACCACTTCCTCTGGAAGTTCATTCCACACACTGACCACTCTCTGTGTAAAAATGTTGTCCCTTATGTCCTTTTTAAATCTTTCTCCTCTCGGCTCAAAGGTACGCCAAATGCATTTTAAAAGTTGCATCCACCACTTCCTCTGGAAGTTCATTCCACACACTGACCACTCTCTGTGTAAAAATGTGTCCCTTATGTCCTTTTTAAATCTTTCTCCTCTCGGCTCAAAGGTACGCCCCCTGGTTTTGAACTCCCTGACCCTAGGGAAAAGACAGTTGTCATTCACCTTATCTATACCCCTCTTGCTTTTATAAACCTCAATAAGGTCACCCCTCGCTCCATACACTCTAGTGAAAATCGCCCCAGCCTTTCCAGTCTATTTTTATGTCTCAAACCCTTCATTCCTGGCAACATCATGGCAAATCTTTTCTGAACCCTCTCCAGTTCAATAATATCCTTCCTACAACAGGGCCACCAGCACTGCACAAAGTACTCCAGAAGAGTACGATCTCAACATAATGTCCAAACACCTATACTCAAAGGTCTGAGCAATGATGGCAAATGTGCTAAATGCCTTTATAATCACCCTACCTGTGACGCAAACTTCAAAGAGTTATGCACCCGAATCCCTAGGTGTCTCTGTTCTACAACACTACCCAGGGCCCTATCATTAATTATATAAATCCTGCCCTAGTTTGTATTACAAAAATGCAATACCTTACATTTATCCAAACAAACTTTATCTGCCATTCCTCAGCTCTTTGACCTAACTGATCATGATCTCTTTGTGATCTTAGATGACCTCTTCACTGTCCATTCTAGATCAGTTTTGGTGTCATCTGCAAACTTATTAACCATATCTCCTATATTCTCATTCAAATCATTTATATAAATGAAAACCAAAATAAACCCAGTATGGATCCTTGTGGAAAACTGTTGGTCACAGGCCTTCAGTCTGAGAAACTACCCTCTGTCTCCTACTATAAAACAAAGTTTGTGTCCAATTAGCAAGCTCACCCTGAATCACAAGTGATATAACTTTCCTAATTATTCTACCATGCAGAACTTTGTCAAAGGTTTTACTAAAGTCCAAGTCAACATTACCTGGTCTGGCCACCATGTGATTCCAGACCCACAGCAATGTGGTTGACTCATAACTGCCCCCTGGACAATAAATGTTGCCTAGTTAGTGACACTATCATCCCATGAATGAATTGAAATACACAATATTTGAAATACACAAAAAACAAGTAAGATACCGCAGATATTAAAATTCTGAATTAGAAAAAATAAGAAGTTTGAAAGCATTCAAGGTGTGTGCATGTGTGTGTTGAGGGGATGGTGGGATGGGGTGTGGTGTGGAGTTGATGGTGTAGTCTTAATGTCATGACTAGTGCTCTAGAATCCCAGGTCAATGTTCTGAGAACATAGGTAGAATCCCACAACAACAGGTACTGAGATATGAATTCAATAAAGTCTGGAATGAAGAGCTGGCTTAATGATGACCATGTAACCACTGCTGATTGTCATAAAACCCCATCTGATTCATTAATTGCTTATGGGAAAGGAAATCTGCTGTCCTTACCTGGTTTGGCCAACATGTAACTGCAGACTCACAGCAATGTGGTTGACTCTAAACTGTCCTCTGGACAATTAAGGATAGCCAATAAATGCTGGGCAACAATGCCCCCATCCTGAAACTAAATAAATTTTAAAGAGAAATTCACCAGCTCAAGCAGCATCTGTAGAGGGCGAAAGAGTTAATATTTCAGATTCTGATGATATGTTATCAACCTAAAATGTACCTCTGTTTCTCTCTCCATGGCTGTTGCTTTCCAGGAGTTTATATTTTATGAAATGTGTGAGTACATCGTCTGGTATCCCAGAGATAATTCAGAAATGTTGATGGCCAACTTGCATTATATCAAAGGTGGTACAGCTCCAGTCATAGCTTTCAACATCTGTTGCTTATGATCAATGATTGTGAATGGTTTTGCTCCTCTTGCGTCTGGAAAACATAGCAGGAGCCCTCGAGGAAAAGTATGATGTTCTCAACTCCATCCTTGTAAACACTCTATTGCTTATCCAGGGTGTTTTTTAGGGACAGAGAAAAGAGCACCACTCAGCAATCCAGTAAGTAAGAAAAATGATATATTACTATTCATTGAATAATGCATTCCTCAGAAAAGTCATTCATTTTGCCCTTGCTTACAGAACAAAACATAATTGTAAATTACTCTTAATTTTGTAAATTGTCTTTTGAAAATTTTTCCTTAAACAGTGCTCAATCATGTGTGTTTCTGGCATCTTAAACTGCAGAAATTGAGTTTTGACCATAACCATTTTAGCTTTTTTCTATGAATATTATTAACAAGAAATTACTTTTTATCAATTCAAATTTTGGAATAGGAAAATAGAATGTGTAATCCTTACAGTTCAGTTCTAATGAAGGTTACAAGGACATTGAAGCACAGAAGGCAACTATTTGGCCAATTGCGATCTATCCATTTGCCGCTCTTTAGGCCAACTTACACCCATAATCCCTTTTCCCTGCTCCTCCAATTGGAACAGACCGAGTATTTGCAAGTACACATGCACACAAGGAAAAAACAAGTTTTACTTCAAGTTCGATACTGCAGATTATATTCAATTGAAAAAAACACTCTCATTCATAAAATACATTTTGATTCTTCTTGACAGGGTCTTGACAAGAGTGAGACTGCTTGATAAGTTTTTACGCTTCTTAACAGGTCTTTAACAGGTTTGATCATTCCAAGGGGTGCATGCACTTTTTAAACAAAATCTTGTCTTAACAATCTTTACCTAACCCTTCTCTTTGCTCCACAAAGGATCCCTGATCTCATCCCCACATCCAACGGGTCCTGGGCCCAAATCCATCAGGATATTTCAGCTTTCCAAAAGGCTAGCCTGGCTACAAATGCATTATGAACAGGTCTGGTCTTAGCTAACAATGTTAGTGTTAAATAGCAGATGCTCACTCACACAAAGAGGTTATATGCTTTCTATCGTTGTTTTTCAATCTTGCACATTCGCTTGAAATGACCAAGTTTCTTACTAGCATTACATTGACATGACAAATAGACACTGTTGCTGTTTTCATGTTTGTTTTTAAGCTCCATTTCTGGAACAATACAATCTAGCATCAAGGGATATTAAAGACATTATGTGTTTATCATGTGATGCTTTGTTTGTGTACATTTAAAAAGTAGACCAAATCTGATAAACTTCTTGATCTAAGTCAGTTTACTGGTTCCATCATTCTTTTGTGCTATTCTTAGATTTTAGCTTTTGTATTATCTAGATAGCTTTTCCCAATTTGAGATCCTTCTTGATGGTGACGCATCTGAAAGACTTGTATCAGAAATTCCGATAGCAATTCTGTCTGGAATTAGTTTTGATTATAAATCACCATATCCACAAAATTCTGACAAAGTGTTAAGTATTATGAATAAAGTTGCCAACTGCACTCCTAGAAACTGTGCAATCTTATAATACCTTGTATAATCTTATAATACATTGAGAAAAATAACACTGATTTTCTGCTGAGGGTTTGAAAGTGAGATAAAAATCTTTCCACTGGACAGGGAGAGGCCCATTGGCACAGCATTAAAACCCTAATCTCAGCTCATTTATTTGCAATATCTCCAGGTGGCAGAGAAAAACTAGACCGTAACAATTCCCAACATAAAAGTCAGAGCAGGGATCTAGTGACTCCAGCTCATTGCTTGCTCCTCTAGACTGCCACCTCAGACAGGTTTTAGAGTAGATTAGATTCCCTACAGTGTGGAAACAGGCCTTTCGGCCCAAAAAGTCCACACCGACCCTCCAAAGAGTAACTCACCCAGACCCATTTTCCCTCTGACTAATGCACCTAACACTATGGGCAATTTAGCATGGCCAATTCACCTGACCTGCACATCTTTGGATTGTGGGAGGAAACCGGAGCAAACCACGCAGACACAGGGAGAATGTGCAAACTCCACACAGACAGTCACCTGAGGCTGGAATTGAACATGGGTCCCTGTGCTTTGAGGCAGTAGTGCTAACCACTATGCCACCATGCTGCCCTACAATGGTTATCCATAACATTTCAATGGACAGCTGCTATTTGCACCATGCAGAATAGAATAGAATCCCTGCAGCATAGAAGCAGGCCATTCAACCCATCAAGTCTACACCAACTCTCTGAGGACCATCCCACCCAAACCCACCCCTTCTACCCTATCCCTACATACCCCATGGCTAACCCACTGAGCCTGCACATCCCTGGACACTACAATCAATTTGCCATGGCCAATCCAACCAAGCTGCACATCTTTGGACTGAGAGGAAACCAGAGCACCCAGAGGAAACCCGTATAGACATGGGAAGAATGTGTAAATTCCACACAATCACCCAAGCGTAGGATCAAACACAGGTCCCTGGTGCTGTGAGGTGGCAGCGCTAAACATTGAGCAATTGTGCCAGTTAATGTTGGACACATACCAGCCTCATCACATCATCTTCACACATTTAAAACAAATTTGGAATACAGTTTACCACATCAAACCACTGCATTTTGGAGCACAATGACTCCTTTCATTCTAATATTGCTGCCAGGCATTTTGTGTGCAGGGATGGGTGCACATCTCATGCATCAAGGGTGCATCTCAGAGCTCATAGCTTGTTCCCTTAATGTTCACTTTCTCACAATATCTTTACCTTGCCTCCCCTTTTTGTACATTGCTGCCTCTTATTTACAGCTTCTGTCTTACTTCGCTTGTAAGTGCAGACACAAAGTCAGGCAGCTTGTCATGTTTGTCAGCAGTGATCAGTAAACGGGCTGAATATGTCATTTTAACAGCCCAGTGCTATGTCATGTGACAGCAGGTTGTGCTGCAAACACTGTGAATGTGCTTCAATCAAATCACCATGTCTCAATGTCTAAGGAGAACAGTCCTCAATCAAGACAAAAGGGACTGTCATCCGTCAAGATGTACCAAGGCAATAAGTCAAGGACATCATTTGGTATCAGTCTAGGGGCTTGGGATACAATTGACCTGGTGTTAGGGTAATCAGGGTAGAGGGTTCCACAACATTACAATCCAGGGAGTGGGTCATGACCAGTCCTGTAAGTCCAAGTAGGAGACCTCTGGAATATCGGTCGGGGGCTACACAATTGTCAGTAAAGGATTTGGTCACTCATCAATCTGAGATGTCCTTCAACTTCTGTCAGAGGAACTTAGCCATAGTGAATCCTGAAAAATGACTAGACGTTGTGCAATGCTGGGCCTTAGGGAAAGGGCAGCACCCTTTTATACAGTGTTTTAAGGCACTACGGATTGGCAGGCTATGTAGCTTGATTATTGTAGTTGTAATTACAATTTCAGTCAATCAACCAGGTGATGATGTAAAGATTTAACACATTTACAATGTTAGCTTCTATTTGCAATGAAGGGTCACCTGTGTCACTGATGTGCCCTCAGAAATTTTATCATTGGCTTCAATCATTTACATGTATTTCAAAGGGCCGTTTATTGCAGGCAGTGAGTAACCTGTGCACAGCTTGATGTTAACTTGGGGGCCGAAAGTGGAAACCCTAGCAGGTCCCAGCCATGGTGAGTACTTTTGCTACTGATGAGCACCAGATGGCAAGAGTGAGGATTAAAGAGATCTAATATACACATACTGAGGTCAGCAGTATAAAATTGCACTGTACAACCCACTAGAGCACAGACTGAGTAACCCTCCATGAAAATTCCCAAATATTGACAATTAGCCGATTTTTGGTCTAACTCAGCCAACTAAATAATTTTGCCTTCATTTTCTTCAGTCTAATTAATCAACATGTATTGCCATTTTAATAATTTTCTTACTGACTGTTCTTTTTCTCAAACTGTCACCAATAATGTCACCAATATGGGTTCATTGCCCACACTGGCTGAGGTCACCATGAAGGACTCTTCTTCACAACCTCTTCCCTCGTCTAAGGTGCGGTTTCCCACCAATCAAACCACTACATGGCCCTCTTGCTAATGAGAGAATAGTCCTATGGTCTAATAGGACTATGGCAACAGTAATGTTATCTTTATTGGTATTAGTCTTTGTTACTGATGCCAAGTAGGCAGGATACCCACATGGAGACTTCAGCAGAAGCTAATCAGTCTTAACAAACAGTAAAGATTTATAACATGGTAGTTAATATTTAGTAATATTACATCTGAGATATTGTGAGATAAAAGGCTTGACTTTAAGTGAGTACACTTTACTGTTATAGAAATATTTTTACAGCAAGATTATATTGAACACTGGTTTAGTTCCTCCGAGGAGCAGTGCCAATATGGTCTGATAGACTGAATTTACCTCATGATGTCAGTTAACCCTTTGAGGTGCTAACTGCCTTAAACAACATGAATAATTGAAGTAGTGCTCTGTATGAGTGTTTAGCATTCACATATTGCTAATCACAAACACGGTCCTGCCTCTAAATTATCAAATTTAACAATTGCTCTTACAACTTATCAGATCAATCTTAAATTGTTTTAAGGTCATTGCTAACAGGTGTTGATCTGCATTGGACGCCACTGAAGGGAATTACAAATCAAAGCAACAGTGTAAGTGACGGATCTCTAGCTCAAGACTGTCATAGTCTTAGAATAATTTATAGTTGTGAGTTTCTGTTGCACATTAAATGAACCAGTTCCTGTGTTTCCAGTTTCTGTAACATTGGCAGGCATATTCCAGTTGACACATTACCATGGAGACCTTCTTATGTGTATATGCTAAGCAAATTTTGATGCAGAATTTAAGAAAATTAAACTCTGAAATATGCTTCATTTTGTTGACAACAGTAAGCAATGAAGAAACGCCTCTTATCTTTACAAATAAATATTACAGGCTTTTAAATATAGTTGTGAAAATTCCAGACTGTTTTATCCCAAATGAAATTCTTGATGATGGTAGTTGCATGTTTGAATAACTTTAAATTCCAGGGGAGCTTCTTTTAACAATATTTTTATTCCTGACTGTTTTGGCTTCTATATTTCAAACCAGTCATAAGGAAAAGCCATATGCTCCATTTCAAAAGCATATTTCACTTGTATGTACATTTATAGTGCACTCATGAAGGATACAAATCCATCCTCAATTTATTTCAGTTACTCATTTTCTTGTGTGATCTTCTGAAGGTGGAAGAATAATATTATACCAGCTTTTAACTCAGATTTTCGCTGCCAGCAAGTTTATTGGAATAGATAAAAAGCAGATACGCAAATTATTTTGTACAGCAGCCATTACGCTTTGCTGGCTCTTGATTAGAAAATAATGAATACTTTACAAATGTTGTATTAAAATGAGAGGTAAAGTAAATATTGCACTATGATTCTTCTTCGTTTTCACCATCCATGGAAGTGTGTCAAATTGCCTTTGGAGGTTAACATTTAAAAATGATAGCCAGCCAAATGCATTCCGAAGATGATAGTGAGCAAAGAGAAGTTTAATATTGCTCGTCGAGCTGAGAAAGAGCCGTCATTCAAATACATAGTTGAACAAAACAAGTAGTGTGCCTCTATTAGATATAAAGGTCTCAGCTCATCAGTAGGTGCCAAAACCAGAAAATACTGGAAAACCTCAGCATGTTTGGCAGCATCTGTGGAGAGAAAGCAGCGATAATGTTTTGGGCACAGTGACCCTTCCTCAGAACGGTTCTGCTGAGCTTTTTTCAGCAATATCTGTTTTCATGTCTGATTTCCAGCATCCGTAGTTCTTACAGTTTTCCTTCAGCAGGTCATCTGTTTTCAGTCAAACCATCAGATTATTACCATAAAAGGAGCTGGAGATTCTGTGGTGTAGTTATCCATGAAGGTACCATATTTGAGTTTCTTTCCTTCCATCATCATTTCCAAGGGCTGGACTATCGACTTCCATTTGATTATTGCTTGCTTATGGGCAAATTATTTCAGTGGTCTGTCATTGTTATCTGCAGGATGATGAAACAGAAGACTCTTCCACACTTATCACCTACCATCAAGCAAGGATTTATAGGCTGATAATCAACTTGTCTGGCTACATTACAAAAGCACTTTTCATAGCCAAGATGTCAGGATATTGGAGTTGTGTCTCTAGAGATTCTGGCCCAGCATTAGGGAGGTAACCACTGTGCCACCAGATCTCTAACTACCGTAGACTAACTAAACAAATGAGGGAGATAGGATTGAAAACTTATACTGATTTGATTAGATAAAGAGGAATTGAGAGAAGTTTATGTGGTCATAAATGCCAGCACACGGTAGTTTCTGGGCTGTTCATTCAGTGTAATTCTATTGAATTTCCTGTGCAATGGACACTTGTTAAATAGTTCCTTCCCTGTTGTTATCAGATATATGAACAGACCTTTCATATATGGGAGTTAGTCTTTCTCTGCACCTTCTCAGTAGCTGTAACACTGTATTCTGCATTCTGTTCTATTACACTGATGAATGTATGTAAGGTATGATTTGCCTGGATAGCATGCAAAACAATACTCTTCACTGTATCTCAGTACATGTGGCAATAATAAATCATAAATCATAATAAATTGCTTCATTTTAGCCAGGTAGGACATTGCTAATCGTTACTCGGTCAGCTTTAAGATAGCTTTCAGATACTTCAAAATGGAGATTGTAACTTTTCATTCCTTAACATCAGCATTGCACAATGTTTCACAGATGCTTTAACATGTAACTAAAAGTCCAACATTCTGAGATTCAAAAAATACGAGAAAATAATTCCCAGTATGTTCAAAAAGAGAATGACAGACAGATCAACTGTTTTCAAACAGATAATATAAGAGTTAATGTTGACCATTTTTCATGGATTGTGATGCGTAGAAGTCCAGTCAAATCTATTCACTACTGTAAGTAACAAAAATTCTCCTTTGATACTTAATACACAAAGGAACAAATTCTTGTTACTGTTTGCAGCAAATGGAAATAAATTGGATAGCTTTAAATCTCTGCAGTGCTGGTGTATTGTTTTCATGAATGCAAATTTAATATAATCTAAGAATTTGCTCAGCAGAATTCAGAAGGCAAATGTGCTATAGTATTGTAACTGATAACTCTCAGATTGTAAGTGCATAAAACAATTGGTAGTTCTCTTGTAAAAGCAATAAGCAACATTCCTGCTTCATTGACAGATATCACAGTTGTATCATTTTAACATTGTTTAAACCATATATTTTATATGTCACTAAAATCATTATCATGCCATGAACGACCAAGATAAAAATATTATATAAATGTCTGTCCAAATACACCAAGGTTTGATATGTTTTACTAATAAGTAGTGATTATGTCCTGGAAATTACTGTGTGTGATGGTATTCCACCAAGACATAATGACTCAGATTTTCACTCGCCGGAGAGCTGTTTCTGCAGTATAGCTGGGGGTCGCACACTGGAGCCCTGAGGAATGCAGTAGAATTGCCAGGAAATATAAGATTCTGATGGACAGTTCCTCTATGTCCAGAATTCTCAGAAAGTAATTTAAATTGGAGATTTCAAAGAGTTCTGCTGCATTGAACTAAATTGTTACTCAGAAAATAATAGTCTGTTAGTTAAATAAATAAATACATACATACATTTGACTAACCCGATGTGGCCTCCTCTATATTGGGGAGACAGGCCGCCTACTTGCGGAACGTTTCAGAGAACACCTCTGGGACACCCGGACCAACCAACCCAACCACCCCGTGGCTCAACACTTCAACTCCCCCTCCCACTCCACCAAGGACATACAAATCCTTGGACTCCTCCATCGCCAGACCATAACAACACAACAGTTGGAGGAAG
>NC_057724.1:16188364-16228492 GCF_004010195.1 Chiloscyllium plagiosum
ACGTCGATTCTCCTGCTCCTTGGATGCTGCCTGACCTGCTGCGCTTTTCCAGCAACACATTTTCAGCTCTGATCTCCAGCATCTGCAGTTCTCACTTTCTCCTACATTTGACTAACCCCCAACTTACCACACACACACCCAACTTCACTTTCCCTGGACCCATTACACACTGTTCAGAACCTCATTTGACATATCCACCATCCTCATGAGATTCAACGACCATCGCTTCACCAAGTCTTGTAAACCAGAGCCAGATAAAGGAGCACAATCAGGTTATTCAGCCCACTGAACCTGCTCTGCTATTTAATCACGGCTGAGATATTTCTCAAACCCATTCTCCACTTCCTCCCCATAAACCTTAATGTGGATAAGTGTGAGGTCATGCATTTTGGTTGGAAAAATGCGAAGGCAACCTATTATCTAAATGGAGAGAGGCTTTGGGGTGTTTCAGTGCAGAGGGATCTAGGTATACTCATTCATGATCACAGAAAACTAGCATACAGGTACAGAAGATAATAAGAAAGGCAAATGGAATGTTGGCTTCTCTAGCTAAAGGTACAGAATATAAAGGTAAAGAAAGTATTGTTGGAACCACACAAGGCATTGGTGAGAACACAGCTGGAGGTCTTGTGCACATTTTTGGTCCCCTTATTTGAGGAAAGATATAGTGGCATTGGAGACAGTTCAGAGCAGGTTCACTAGATTGATCCCAGGGATGTGGGATTTGTTGTACAAAGAGAGATTGAACAGTTTAGGTCTGTACTCTCTGGAATTTAGAACAATGAGGGCAGATCAAATTGAGCTATTCAAGATGATCAAAGGCGTGGAAAAAATGGACATGAAGTGGAAGCTTCCTATTGTGGGACATGCTAGGATGAGAGGTCACAGTGTTAGGATAAGGGGCAGCAAATTTAATAGAGTTGAGGAGAAACTACTTCTTCAAAGGGGTTCTGAATCTATGGAATTCGCTCCCCCAAAACATGGTGGATGCTGGGACTGTAAGTAAATTTAAGGAGGAGTTACACAGATTTTTAATTGGTAATGGGTTAAAGGGATATGGAGAGAAGGCAGGAAAATGGGGGTGAGGAGCATATCAGCCATGATCGAGTGGCCCAGCAGACTCGATGCCCACATATCTTATGAACTTTGATCCTATTACTAATCAAGGATCTATCTATCTCTGTCTTACACACACCCAATGACTTGGCCTCCACAGCCTTCTATGGAAATGAGTTCCATGGATTCACCATCTTCTAGCTGAAGACATTCCCCCTTATCTTAGTTCTAAAGGGTCACCCCTTCAATCTGAGGATGTGCCCTCGGGTCCTAGTCTTTCCTACTAGTGAAACGTCTTCTCCATGTCTACTGTGGCCAGGCCTTTCAGTATTCTGAAAATTTAAATTAGATCTCCCCTCATCCTTCTAAACTCCATTGAGTACAGACCCAGAGTTCACAACCGCTCCTCATATAACAAGCCCTTCATCATTCTTATAAACCTCCCCACGACCCAACACTCCCCTCCCTCTCTGATACCAGACTTCTCACCCACTGCTCCTCCAACAGCCATCAGACCCCTCTTCGCTGCCTAGAGACCACCCCATGAGCTTCTTCATCCAGAACTCAATAGTACCCTCTTCCCTAGGGACCCAATGCCTGCCACCAGATCGAACACATACCTTATCCTCTGGACCGTGTCGCCAACACATTGCTCCAGGGAACAGAACCCCCACCATACTGCCCTGTGGCCCAACACACCACTGTCCTGGGCAAGCCCCTCCCCTGCCACCAGAGCCCACATCCCCTCCGGTCCACTGGATATACCCACCCTCAATGGGACCTGACTTCATCCCTCACTAACCTTTGAGGGATTTGACATTCTCCTGCTCCCATGACACCTGACACCATCTACCTCTCCCTGACTGGACTTAATATTTCCCACCAACTCTGACCTGTTTTAAACACTTCAACACTCCATCACTTACCTGGCCCCCTTTCAACCTTACACCCTGACAACCTACTCACCTGACACCATACCGACTCAGCACCTTACCTGTTACCCAGCTGGCTCTCTACCCTTCCTTCCAGATTCCTCTGACGACCCTTCCTTCCAGATTCCTCTGACCGACCCTTCCTTCCAGCTACCAACTGGATTCCTTCCTCCCATTGACCAACCAGGTTATCCCCTCCACCTGGCCTCACCTATCATTAACTCACCACTCTGCCCTCTTCCCACCCAAGACCCTCTCTCACCTCTCCCCACAACCTTTACCTGCAGCTCTCCTTACACCCACCCACTAGTCCTGAAAAAAGGGTTACACCCAAAACATTGACTTCTCCATCTCCTGATGCTGCCTGACTTGCTGTCTTTTCCCAAACTCCTGCTTGTTTACCTTGGATTCCAACATCTTTTTGACTTTATTCTTGCAGTGCTATCAAATTTCCGCAATGAAGGAGATCACCTGCTCACTCATTCTTACTCTGACTCTCTTAAACAATTAACTTCATGCCATTTTTATTTTGCATCAACTAAAAAAGGGGTGGCACGGTGGCACGGTGGCACAGTGGTTGGGACGGCACGGTGTCACAGTGGTTAGCACTGCTGCCTCATAGCGCCAGAGACCCGGGTTCATTTCCCGCCTCAGGCTGTGTGGAGTTTGCACATTCTCCCCATGTCTGCATAGGTTTGCTCCGGTCTCCTCCCACAGTCCAAAGATATGCAGGTTAGGTGAATTGGCCATGCTAAATTGCCCGTAGTGTTAGGTGAAGGGGAATGGGTCTGGGTGGGTTACGGGTTGGTGTGGACTTGTTGAGCCAAAGGGCCTGTTTCCACACTGTAAGTAATCTAATCTAGTCATTATGTGTATCTCTAATGGGTAATATTTCGATGTTTTGGGCAATAGGATTTATAACCTGACACAAATGCATCCACACATGCACGTAAACACACATAAAAACAGGTATGATATAAAAATATAAGCATACACAAGAAGAAAAATACAAAAAGATGAATATAGCATCCTTGACCAAAAGAGATTTTCAAAACTGAAAAGTATTCACCTCAAAATAAACAGGGAACACATTTTTTTGTCACAACAGCAAGTTGTATCCTCTTCCTGGCCAGCCCCCTTTATTGCTGTAAATGCTAGTTCTTTAATTGTTATGAAGTTGGAGTTTTGCCCACCTCAAGAAAGACATCCTGCCTCATGGAGCGGCCAGTCAGTCAGATGGCAGCAGCTCTCCACATCAGTCAGCATCATTGAAGAGTTCATGCTATCCTGTTGGGATTGCATGAACCCTGGGAGTAAGTGGAACCATGGAAGGTCCCTAAATGTCAGGACCCTGACAAGCCAGAATTGGCAGGCCCTGACTGGGTTATGTGCTGGGTTGGTTTATTCAACAGGACAAGAGGCAGGGTGGACTTGGAGAATTAAAACAGTGGTGGTGGCCTCCAATTGGCACAGAGCGATTAGTAAACAAAATCACACGCCATCCAACATTTTTTGACCAGTAGCCCTCAAGGTTTAACTTGCTGGGCTACACATCGGGCACAGACCACTCCTTTCACCAATCAGTTTGGATGGCGATATGGTGAGACCCTTAATTAGAGATGAATTGCCCACTCAAGTACCTCAATTAGGCCACAGGCAGATGCCACCCTCCCTGATGCCCATGAAATGATAGCAAGGGTAGCTTATGGGTGCTGCTGCTTATTTTCCCAGCCTGATAGTCTTGACCAGATAACGTTGTATCACAGCATTCAGTGCACTCAGCTACCTAGCCCTGAAATGAATCCCTCAAATTTCCATTGCTTTTGATGGTTTGTTCACAATGAATTAAATCTGAAATTATTTCTCATTGCTCCTTCTATCCCCATACTATAGCTTCTCCTCTCCAATGCACCCATCACAGTGACCACAAGCTGCATTGTTAGATTATGCCTTGGCAGACAGATAGGTAACTACCTGGGGAGGTGCAACAGCCAGAGTAGCACCGTTTTTGGTGACCCACTTACTTTTTCCACTCTTACCTGAATTCACTTCCATCACAACAGACATCAGTAACTATTTATTAAGTCCCTGTATTCCTTTAGTTGTGCATGAAGTTCTGCCTGGGATCATCGCCGCTTTCAGTGTGAGCTAAACAGAATGAGACCTTGAATCATAGATATTGCGTCATTAATAATTAACTACACTATCTTGATACAAGAGCTTGTTGAAAATTAAGCTTAGTTGTTACTAAACCATGTGATTATAGAATTATAAAATGGTTATGGAATAGAAGGAGGCCATTGAGTCCATCGTGACTTGATGTTTCTCTCTAACAGCTGATCCCACACCAAGTTCTTTCTTTCAATTTTGCAATGTTTTTCCCTCCAGTTAAAAAGACTGATCTAAAGGAGGATGCTCAGTGAGATCATGGATGGGTATAAAGATGCAGGGCTGGAAAAGAGACTGAAGAGAGGCATAAATGACAAAGTTTTTTGGATCAATGATGAGCATCTGAGAACTGTTACATACAATTCCTGTGCCATTGGGAACAAGGATACTTTATGCGAATCTGACACGTGCCCGGCTACTGAAGGTACAGCTCAGGATTTCCAAACTTGATTGGCAGCTGCAGACATGGTAGAGTGTCAGGGAGAATTAGTGTTTCCTGGATCATGCCGTTTGGAAGGTAGCCATCCAAAAGGCAGTGCGAGATCAGGATAGTAGTTGAATAGACAGCCGGAAGAATGGGAAGGGTAGAAAGCGCAGGAGTCTTCAAGATGTCTGCCACTCTCAAACAGGAACTTGAGACTACTGGGAGTGACAATACCTGAAGGAGTATATTCCAGACATTGACTCCAAGGGACAAGGGGCTGTACAAGAGGGAACAACAGAGTATAGGCACACAGCGACACAATGTTTGAGAGGATTCCACAGTTAGGAGGACAGACAAACAGCCATCACCATGAGTCCCACATGGGTGTTTTGCCTCACTGGTGTCAGGATAAAAGACATCACAGAGAGCATTCCACAGTAAGGGTGGGAATGAGCCAAACATTGTGGTAAACAAGAGCTGAAAATATGTTGCTGGAAAAGTGCAGCAGGTCAGGCAGCATCCAGGGAACAGGAGAATCGACGTTTCGGGCATAAGCCCCCATTCCTGAAGAAGGGCTTATGCCCGAAACGTCGATTCTCCTGTTCCCTGGATGCTGCCTGACCTGCTGCGCTTTTCCAGAAACACATTTTCAGCTCTGATCTCCAGCATCTGCAGACCTCACTTTCTCCCCACTGTGGTAAACAATGGCACCAATGACGTACAGAGAGCAGATATTGAGCTCCTAACGTCAGATTTTCAGGAGCTAAGGATGAAGTTAAAAATTAAAGCAGCTAAGGGAGAAATCTCTGGGATTACTTCCAGTGCAGGGCACTAGCCAGAGTAGAAACAGGAAAACAGGGAGGGCCAATATATTGCTGAACATTGGTGCAGGAGAGGGGACTTCAGATTCTTAGGGCATTGGGACCACTTCTGGGACAGAAGGCACCTATTTAAAGTGATTTCTACAGAACTAAGTCCAATGTTTTCACAAGGAGGTTCACTGGTGTTTGGGCCTTTAAGCGGCAGTTTAAATAAAAGAGTCCGTTACTAGATAACAGTTACAAATTAAGTATATCAACAAGTGGAGGCTGTCATACATCTGCAGTACCAATCGACTGTGGTTGGACAGAGTGCAACAATTCTGAGGCTGATGAGACACACAGGAGAGGGGTGGATCAGAAATTTAACAAAGTAATTTAAAACGTCAGTGTTTATCTTCAAAAGAGATTTGACCGCGTGGACCCCATGTTCAGCTTCTCTATTCCACCAGGGATATCTAAGTGGCTAGTTAAATGTTCAAATCTAGAAGGTGCTGCAAACCAGTAGAAAAATTTGTGATGAAGGGCTTTCACCCGAAACATTGATTTTCCTGCTCCTCGGATGCTACCTGACCTGCTATGTTTTTCCAGCACCACAATCTCGACTGTAATCTCCAGCATCTGCAGTCCTCACTTTCACCTAGAAAGATTTGCGAGCAAACTGTCATCTACTTTCACACAACAACTGCAGCAGCGATCCTATGTGGGCAAATATTTCATGCAACACCATGGGAAATGCTTCTGTGTTGTTGGTATATAATTTTCTTACCTCTATCCACCATGATAAACAGTCAATAGCAATGAGGTAAGACTGTCAAATATGCAAATTTTACATTTTTGGCTATGTCCAAGTTGTGTTAAGTTTTTTGGAGGGAATTCTCCTGTAAGGTCTAGAGAGATTTCTTACATATCTTACAAAACATGCCTTATTAAGTATTTACCTCACCCTTACTGAACATGTATTGTCCAATCGTATCCCCATCTTACCATGCATCATTCCCAGCACAATTCGCCATTCACTGGATATCTGCCCAGAGACTGACATTCCTTGAGCCCATGGTTAGAGACAAAAAAAAACTGCAGATGCTGGAATCCAAAGTAGACAGGCAGAAGGCCCATGCCATCTTTGTATCTGGATGATAACTGGCATTCCAAGACTCAATTTTCACAAATCTGAAATGGAACCTTTATCGTGCTATCACTTTGCCTGTCATTTTTTCTTAAAATTGTTGTTTATTATTGATACTTTAAATCTGCGTTAAAATTGCAGCAGCACAATGCTACTTTAATTCCCTTGTTTTTGAAGTGTCTTTAAGCTCTTAAACTATGTATTGCAACATTTTTGTATTTATCCTGCTAATAAAGCTTTAATTGTATTACATAGCAGTACTTTGTTTCTTAGAGTCATATAGCACATATACAGACACTTCGGTCCAACTAGTCCACACCAATCATGTTCCCAAACTAGTCCCACTTGCCTGCATTTGGCCCGTATCCCTTCAAACTTTTCCTGTTCATGAAGTTATCCAAATGTCTTTTAAACATGGTGACTGTACCTGCATCTATCACTTTCTCTGAAAGCTCATTCCACACACAAACCATTCTCTGTGTATAAAAGTTGTCCCTCACGCCTTTTTTCAATCTTTCTCCTCTCACCTTAGAAATATGCCCTCAATTTTAGAACTCCCCAACCCTTGGGGAAAGACCTTTGTTGCTTGCTCCTTTCTCACTTTGTATCTGCTCCACATGTACCCCATTCTACAACCTCAGTAGAAATTAAGACAGTGGGTCCATGCCTACCTTGTTGAAGCTATTCCTTGTTGTATGAGTTCTGAATTGTGGAAATACCCTCAGTGAGCAGTAAGTGCTCCTTTTTGTCTTTATTCTTTCCAAACTGGTCCTTTGAACTATTAATTTAACATTTCCTTTGTCCATTGCTGCATGGATTTTTAATTTTATTCCCAGAGTTCTAAAATAGTTGCTTCTTAGTGTTGCTGCTGGCGACTGCATGACTACCTGGCTGGGGCTTGTAAGGGATATGCATAATGTTAATTAAATCTTGGAGTCTGTAAATACCAGCCAGTATCAATTGCCCCATCGAAACTCGGGATTAATAAAGAAACCGATCGGAATCTGTAACTGTTAGACAAGTGTGAATTGCTCTATCGGAACATGTAACTGTTAAGTGTGAATGGCTCTATTTAAGTCTAAAGTTGATAAGTGTAATTGTCAATTTAGTTAAACTGAAACTATTGAAAATGGCTAGCCGGTCAGATGCATAGTAATTCCTTGAAACAATGAACTATTGAATACGGGATCGGAACCGCTCCCAGGGATGGCTGAGCCATTGTCAAGCACAGCAGGAGCTGGACAGACACTTCGATGCGGCCAATAGGAGGACGGATCCCCAGCGCGCGCAGATGAATGGACCAATGGGGAAGGCGAACTGACCGGGGACTCCAGGCAGCGCGAAGTATAATGGTGTCAAGTTTGAACGAGAAGGGAGAACGCCTTCTCCAACGAATGCATGCCTGTAGATTCGTTGTACCAGTTAATATTTTGTGAATAAACAGCTGTCTGCGTCTAGCCATAGTTGCCAGTGTGAGTCTCTCCTTCCGAAAGAACACGCAAAGACGGGACCCCGCGGGTCCGTCTTAACATTAGCCAAACCTTGAATCAGAACTGTGCTCAGATTCCCCTTCTCTACGGACTCTGTAACTGTCAAGTATGTCTAGATGTTTTATTACCTTACTCGCCTACATTGTTCCTGTGCCTCATATCAGCTCAGTGGTGAAGGTTTTAATCTTGAGTATGGCTTTTGCCCTTCCATTCCTTCCACAGGTTTTGCAGTTTATTCTCAGTTAAACTGCTAGCAGCGGATGACAGCATGAGTATTTTTGAAGTGGTTTTACATTCATTCATTGGATGAGGCCAGCATTTATAGCCCAACCCTAATTGCCCAGAGGGCAGTTAACAGTTAACCATACAGTATTGCTGTGGGTCTTGAGTCACATGTAAGCCAGACCAGGTAGAGATGGCTGTTTCCTTTCCTAAAGGGGATTAGTGAACCAGATTGCTTTTTCCAACAATAGATTTATGGTAATCATGAAACTCTTAATTCCCAATTTTTCCTTTACTGAATTCAAATTCCGCCACCTGCCATGGTAGGATTCGAACTGAGATCTCCCAGAATGTTACCTGGGTCTCTGGATTAACAGTCGGTTATAATACCGCTAGGCCATTGGTGCTAATAGATACAAGTTGCTTAGGTATAATTATAAATACATTCAGGAGCTAGAAATGACAAAATTGATGACATGGGGATCTAGGGCTCTCCAAAAAGGACTCTGTGACATTAAAGGCCAGTAGGTTGGCAAAGTTTGCATTCCCATCACATTTATCAACTCCTTTACAATTCTTCAAGTGTTGACCAACTTTTGTTCATTCGGTAATGGGCAAATTTTGTATTTTTTGTTACATGATATCCTTTAAATAACTGCATAGCAGTCCATACCAGGCTACTGAATGGACACCTGCACATGACTGTATATGCCTCTGGCACTTTCAGTGTCTTAACTTTGCTTGTTGGCACAGTGGTCTGAACAGAGAGGGAGAAGACTTAGGAAGAAAGCCACACCAGTTAGTCAAAAAAGAGTGTACACAAGAGATTATTGGTAGAGAAGTTGGAATGGGTGGCTGTGAAGTTAATTTTAAAATATTAAACATATTGTGAATTTTGCCAATTCATAAATCTACACTTCCAATATCTGATGTTCTATATTTGGGAGAAAGATCTTACCAAATTCAAACTATGCATCAAATATTAACTTCCTCTTAGTTATTCATTTAAATTCCTGAAGCATTTCTCATCATCGTGGGAGAATGGGGGTGAGAGCAGAGAGTATAACCGAGGGAGACTGAGGGGTGTCTTGATCTGAGATCAAAGAGTGGAACTGGACCAGAGACATACAGGCTGTACCTGACAGGGATGGAATGGAGCAGAGTTGATGCAATTGGCTGAGGTCTGTGAAGAAACAGAGGTCAAAGGAGGTAAACTATCCAAAGCCAAGGGTGTTGAATTGATCCACATTATCACATACTTAGAATTCCCAATCAATAACATAGGATAATGTTACAACCTCAAGGTTATTAATGATATATATTTATGGACTTCAGACTGAAGGCCTGTGCCCAGTGGAGTGCCACAAGGATCGGTGCTGGATCCACTACTTTTCATCACTTATATAAATGATTTGGATGCGAGCATAAGAGGTATTGTTAATAAGTTTGCAGATGGCACCAAAATTGTAGTTGTAGTGGGCGGTGAAGAAGGTTACCTCAGATTATAACAGGATCTTGATCAGATGGACCAATGTGCTGAGAAGTGGCAGATGGAGATACATGCGAGGTGCTGTATTTTGGAAAAGCAAACCTTAGCAGGGCTTATACATTTAATGATAAGATTCTGGGGAGTGTTGCTGAACAAAGAGACCTTGGAGTGCAAGTTCATAGTTCCTTGAAAGTGGAGTCACAGGTAGATAGGATAGTGAAGAAGGCATTTGGTATGCTTTCCTTTATTGGTCAGAGTATTGAGTACAGGAGTTGGGAGGTCATGTTGCAGTTGTACAAGACATTGGTTAGGCCACTTTTGGAATATTGCATGCAGTTCTGGTCTCCTTCCTATCAGAAGGATGTTGTGAAACTTGAAAAGGTTCAGAAAAGATTTACAAGGATGTTGCCAGGGTTGGAGAATGTGAGCTACAGGGAGAGGTTGAACAGGCTGGGGCTGGTTTCCCTGGAGCGTCGGAGGCTGAGGGGTGAACTTATAGAGGTTTATAAAATCATGAGGGACATGAATAGGATAAATAGACAAGGTCTTTTCCCTGGGGTGGGTGAGACCAGAACTAGAGGGCATAGGTTTAGGGTGAGAGGGGAAAGATATAAAAGAGACTGAAGGGGCTACCTTTTTACGCAGAAGGTGGTACGTGTACGGAATGAGCTGCCAGAGGATGTGGTGGAGGCTGGTACAATTGCAACATTTAAAAAGCATATGGATGGATATATGAATAGGAAGGGCTTGGAGGGATATGGGCAGGGTGTTGGCAGGTGGGAGTAGATTGGGTTGGGATATCTGGTCAGCATGGACAGGTTGGACTGAAGGGTCTGTTTCCGTGCTGTATATCTCTATGACACTAAAGGTCTCAGTGCTCCAAAATATGGGAAATGTAACTGTAAATGCATCTGGTATCACTGAAGTAATGTTAATGCAACTGTTCCTAATACTACCCATTGATTGGTGTTCTGGCACAGGGAAATTAAGAGCCTTCTGTCATTTCCTCCACTGCTATCAGTGAAATGTGAAGGTCTCGCAACTTTATCAGTCACAAGCTGAGCACATAGGAAATTTCTTGTGACGCCTGCACGAGATATTGATGTTAACTATTAAACCATTCCTTATTGGAAAGTAAATAGTTAGGGAGTCACTTCAAGCTTAAGGATTAAAGAACCCATTCAAAATATTTCTCTGAAAATGCTCTCATTCTCTGCCTCAGTTGGAAATATTCTACCTTCCACATTCTGACCTCACCCTATTTTGTTACAATCAAGTCTCCCTGTGCCATCTTCCCATTCTAGTTTAGAAACTCAAATCAGCAGAACTCCTTTCGTTTTTTTAATGTTTCTGTCCTTCTGAAAATGTGAAGCATTTTAATTACAACATAGCATTACCTGATCAGAATTTTCCAGTTTTCACTCACAATGATTTATCAAGTGCGATTCACAGCATCCAGTAAACCATGGGTCAGAAGACTAGTCTCGTGCAATCTTCCAACCTGTTCCTCATTAATCATACAGCCAAGCATTTAGTCTTAGTTCGAGATCCTGATGGGGTCAGGTGTGATATCACTGGCTTTTGAAAATCTTAGTTCTCATGGCCAACTAGGCCATGTAACGTGTGCTTTCGTCTTCATCTTTCACCTTGGGACCCTACAACCATACAGCATCAACATTGAGTTCACCAGTTGCCAAATCTCCCCCGCCCTCCACCTCATCCCAGATCCAACCCTCTAATTCAACACTGTCCTCTTGACTTGAGCTCCCTGTCCATCTTCCTTCCCACCAATCCGCTCCACCCTCCCCTCCAACCTATCACAATTACCTCCCACATGCATCCACCTATCGTCTTTCCAGCTTCCTTCCCCCAAGCCCCACCTCCACACCCCTCCTCATGGGCCTGCTGGAGCCTTGCCAAGGCGACCATTAATAGACCCAGTCAGTGGGCGAGGGAGAGTGGAGTGTGGTGACATAGCCCCTAACTGTTGGTCCCTCTTTCTGTGTCAGGGTGTTGGTAGAGGTGCAGAGCACAAAGTGGTAGGGGCCTTTAAGAACCTATAGGTGCCACAGGGACTGGGGTGCAATTGACACAATCCAGAAATGACATTTTGATTTAATTTTACTAACTTTCTGATAACTTTTTGATTTTTTTGTTACAGTGCCCCAAAGGGGCTGTGTAATCTATTCAATGTTGATTTAAAGGAGTAGAAAGGAGGCAGCACTCCATCTCAACCATTCACTGATAGTAGCCGGTTCCTCAGCATATATGACAGCAAGAACCCCTGGATAGCTCCACTGCTGTTTTTCGAAATAGTGCAATGGGAGCCTTTACATCAATCAAAGTGGCAGCTTGGCCTCAGTTTAACATCTCATCCACAAAATATCCCTTCCTACATTTCCATGCTTATTCAGTACGGCACTTTTATGTCAGTTTCAATCATTAAAGATTGTGTCTATGAGTTTAGAACAAAGGAAAACTGTTTCTCATAACATGACCAATTTTAAAATTTCTCTCAAGCAACCTTGCCCTAATAGAAATACTATAGATTACTTCACCAGGAATTTGCCATAGCTTTTCACAACATATTTGACTTTAACATTTACCACCACTAGAGGGAATCTGTGGACAAAGGTGAAATAGCATAGATAAAGCTTGCATAGTCCACTAGTGACCTAAAGTGGCACATTACTGTATTGCATAGTTTTGGCCAATCCTTTATGATTGTTTTATGATAATCCCTATGTTGATTAGCAAGAAGACCACTTGAAGACAAAGGGCTTAAAATCCTGAGTTTAACTGAAGCCAGCAGGAATAATAGAGTTTAAGATGTTTGATTCTGTAAAATCATAAGAAACAGGAGCAGAAGTATCATGGCTGATCTCACTTCAGCTTCAACTCCACTTTCCAGCTCACTCTCCACAACCTTTCGACCCATTACTAATTAAAACTGACTATGTCCTCTTCAAATTTACTCAACGTCCAAGCATCCACCACACTCTAGGGTAGTGAACTCCACAGATTCATGACTTTTTGAGAAAAATAATTTCTCCTCATCTCTGTTTCACTCTGCTACCCCATGTACTGGTATTATGATGATATGATACTGGACAATATTGATGGCTTGGTCCCGTGATATTTGTTATCAATTTGCTGAGGAAGAAAAATTGAAAAAAAATGCTTCAATTTCTCATCAGAATCATAAGATGGAAAATGGGAAAAAGGTTATTGTGGGAGATTGTGAAAATGTAATTTGCCTAGCCAAATATGGTCAGATATGTTATAATCAGAGACAAATTTGGTCACATTTTATTAAATGTGCCCAAATAATGTTCAGTACAAAGAAAAAGAAAAGTCAGGACCTCAGACTATCTTAAAGTGCTTTACAAACACTGAAGCAATCTGAAATGGGACTTGAATCCACAACTATCAAACTCAGTGCAGTAAGTGCTAAATGCTTTTTAAAAAGGCCTCTCCCTGTTGTCTAAAATTGTTAAAAGATTGTTTGAAAACCAGAATAATGATTTCATGCCTTTTTTATAACTATTATTTCCCAGGACAATGGAATTACATTCCAATGACATCACTCCAAGACAGAGACCTGATTGGCACAGTAAACAGCACCACTTAAATTGTCCCCACCCCAGAACATGGGACAGGGATGGTAGGCAGGCAAGCAGGAGCCATCTTACTCAGAAAAGTTCACAGAATTTTTTTTATTCTAACATTTCAGCGGACTTTATCATTGAATCCCAATCAGGCTCTGCTAGCAATGGACTGCAAATAGGAAATGAAATGATGTCATGATCGTAGGTCAGATCCCCAAAGTACTTTGGACATTTTTAGCTTAAAATTTCGAAGTGTGTTTTAAATGAGTGCTAACATGGCCTAGAATGGCTGAGAATGTAAACTAAGTGGCTGTCTGGAAAGTGAGACCCTATCCTGATTACAGAATGTCAAAGTGAGAAAGACTGGTCTGAGATCTTCTCCAACTGCAAAGGTAACAATGAGCTAATGAAGCCCTGCTCAATAGCAGCAGCAGCTAGGCCCTACAGATTGTCTACCAAACCGCGGGCAATTTTGATTTTATCCTATGAAGAAAACAAAAGAACAGCAGTTAAAAGCCAGTTTAAACTCTACTGGAGTATACCAATGGAACTGACCAGTCGCATGTACACCAGTCTAGGTTTGAATGTTAGTGTGCTGTGTTGGTCATATGTAAAGAACTATACTATAGTCACCTTTCTGTTGCAAGGAAAGACAATTTCTCACTCTGAGTGAGAGAAGTTAGTTAGCTAACTGCCCGACAAGAGGAAAAGGAACAAAGGACTCTCTCTCACCTTTAATGAAAGAAGTCAATCACAGATGAAAGGAAACAGAAGCAAAGAATTTCAACTAATATGCAAAGCAAAGGACTGTGAAGCTGACTGTCCAACCATCAACACCAACGCTACTGGTGGCATTCAATGTATTGGCTGTAACATTCCACTGTCTGCTCTTCATGAAGAATTCAGAGACTGATCATATATCTGTGTTTTTTTAACTTTTGTCTTTTTGGATTAACGTCTTATTTCTTCTCTATCTACACATCTGTTGCATTATTAATTCAGCTCACTTTTAGTAATTGATAAACTCTTTGCCAGTTCAGGAAACCCTGGTTAAATTTGTTCCTTTTAAAACGTAAGTGCATATAGTCTGGGAGAAAGGTATCCACAAGAGAGAGGGTACTTTTTAAATTAACCTTGTTTGCACCAACTGAAGGGTTGAGTGAATGAAGAGGGGAGCCAATCCGTTCCTCCTCTGCTGGGAGCTTAATAGTTTTGGGTAGACTGGAGATGGAATGAATTGGGGTACTTTGCCTGCATTCTGGTCATAATAATGGCTCTGAAATAAGATTTGATTTTAGCAGTAATTATTAAATGTGTTTTGCTATATATTAATCAATCGCAGTGCAAGGTGTTTAATCATGCAATGGTTTGAGGGAAAGTCAAGAAGTACTTAGTTTGTAAACATATCGAGTAGTTATGAGTTTCTGGCGATAATGGCAGAACATTTCCATTATCGAAACAAAAGATTTAGGTTTAGGAAGAAATCGTAGTCTACCTTTCAGACGACTCAGACAAAATGCATGTTTTTGAAATATTGTCCCATTTTATTTTGGTTTACAGATGTTAATGGCAGCATTTTCCAATTTGCTTTCAGATTTCCAGTTTTTCATCTACTTTAACTTCTTTTCCTCTTTGTAACTTGCCCCGAGTGTTTGCTGTAGACATGTGCCGTGCTTTTACGAACAGTACTATCCTCAGGGTTCTTCACTTGCCTTGGCCTGAGTTCTGAGCACCACAGAATGAGACCAACTCCATTAAGGAGAGAGATAGCAACAGCAGAGTGGAGGAGTAGTGCAGCCCTGTGGGGAAAATGGAATTAATTCTAATGATTGTTTTGCTATTTTCCAGCCACAGCTTTAACAACTTTGCTGCGTAAGGACACTTTCTAGCATTCACAATTAGGTAAAATGCTTTCCTGGACTCCGTGTATCTTTCCCCTTAATCAAATTAAAGGACTGAGAGCAAGAGAAAGAAGAAGGTCAGGAAAACAAGAATGGTTCGGAGTTTAATCAGGCACAGAAAGAAAACTAAGAAAGGGAAAGACAAATTGGTTTGAGAGTATGAATAAAAAGACACAGAAAAATATGTTGTAATTCCATTCCCTTACTCAGCATTGGAAATGGCAAGGAAGCTGGGAAAATATGGTGAGGAAGGAAAATCAGATTCTTGTCAGTGTCTGACAGCCTCCATGGAAGTAATATGTGTGAGTGCTAAGAAAGTAAGCTAACAGCCACAAGATGTATCAGGTGTACATGCATAAGCTGTGTGTGTGTCCCTGAGGGGAAAGTGAACTGACAGAAACAAAGTCATAACTGTGCCTCAGCTGCAAAGTGGAACACTGAAAGGTTAAAGTGCTGTGTGAATTGGTTCGAAAGCAGTCACGATGTTGTGATGCGGCTGGTAGTATAGTGAAACTCACTTGCATGGATGAAGAGTGGAAAAGGACAGTGTCCACTGAGCCTGCAGCGACATTGTGGTGAAGACACAGCTTTCTGAATGCTCAGAGAAGCAAACAGTGAGCTGCTGCCCCCAGGGAATGTTGGGAATTGGCACTTCTCAGGGAAGGAGAGGAGTTGGAAACTGCACAGGAATGAAGCGTGTTTAGCCAATAGTGAGACAGAAAAAAATTGAGAAAAGATCATTGCTGTTCATTAGTGAGATTCAAAACTCACCATTTGAACTGTGCAGTTTCCAACTCCTCTCCTTCCCTGAGAAGTGCCAATTCCCAACATTAAATTCAGAGTGGTTCCCTGGGGGCAGCAGCTCACTGTTTGCTTCTCTGAGCATTCAGAAAGCTGTGTCTTCACCACAATGTCTCTGCAGGCTCAGTGGACACTGTCCTTTTCCACTCTTCATCCATGCAAGTGAGTTTCACTATACTACCAGCCGCATCACAACATCGTGACTGCTTTCGAACCAATTCACACAGCACTTTAACCTTTCAGTGTTCCACTTTGCAGCTGAGGCACAGTTATGACTTTGTTTCTGTCAGTTCACTTTCCCCTCAGGGACACACACACAGCTTATGCATGTACACCTGATACATCTTGCGGCTGTTAGCTTACTTTCTTAGCACTCACACATATTACTTCCATGGAGGCTGTCAGACTTTATAGCTTGCATTACTCTATAGTGCATAGGCACTTCAGTGATCATTTACAGACTGTCAGATTCTGTGGCTCATGCTGCTTTTAATACAGAGGATAAGCAGGCAGCTTGTTATGTTCTGAATCCTTAACAGTCAAGGGGGGGGGGGGTGGATGTGTTTCTGTACCACATTGTGCTACATCAATGTCAAACCTGCAGCAGGTGTCAGGAGTCTGTACAGCAAATGCACCATATACACTTCAGGAAATTGACTGTGTCTCAATGTCAACGGAGACCACTCTTGGGTGGAGTTAAGAGGCCAACAATCATTAACGGGTTTCACACCCAGCAAGGGCCTTGCCCGTTCCAGTTGAGGGCTCATGGTCACTCAGTGTTTGATCATACGGGGCCACAGTTTGCCCTTTAGGTCAAGAGTTACCAGGATTATAGTTAGGTCAGTCAGAGTGCTGTGCAAATATCAGCCTGGGTGCTGAGCCATGTACGGGCAGGGATGTCCTCAACAATCAGTCTAATGGTTGGACCACAGAGACTCCTGAGAATGAATGATCAGCATTCTTATCAGGGAGCAATCCATGGAAGCTGAAGTCCGTGGTTTGGGTCTGTTGGATAGGGTCACAGAGGGAAGGGTGACAATGAAAGTAGGCAATTCAAGATAGAAGGGTGAAATCTTTGAGAGCTCAAGGAGAGGACAGGGACATCCAGGAGAGGTGGAGATTTCATAAGTGATAATCATTCTGGCCCCAATATATGAAGAGTGTATGGCCAACAAGGGCATATCAATTCACAAACCCGTTGGTTTACAGAATAATTGTGGGAATTAACAGAAACATAAAAGGGGTGAAGGCCATAAAGGGGGAGGCTGATAGGTCATCAGGAAAATGGGAACAGCTACAGAAGAGAAAACATGAGGAACGAGGTGGGGGTGATCATTTTGCATCTAAAGTGGAGACTGCAAGTCACTCACAAAAACACTAAATTGAAACCTTGCCTTTGATCCAAAGTCAACTGCATAAAAATGAGTCCAAGTGGTTGCTCCATGCTGAAGCATGAAATTGGCTTCCTTGCAAAGTCTCCAGGGCAATGTGTCATGGTCTAACCCGAGGCTTCATTATGATTGATATGAGAACTCAGGAGTACTGTTACTAAAATCCTGATCTTCTTTCAACATTCCCCACAGATTATCAGCTCGCTTATTTGACACGGATATTGGAGATGGGTGTTCCTTATGGCCTCCCTGCATAGCTGAAGACAGCATCAAACGGAGAGAGGAATTACAACATTGTCACTGAGTCCAGATAGGAGATCAACCCCCAGCAGCTGCCGCAAAGTCTCCAGAGGCAGGAGAAGCAGGTGGAGAACCTTCAAGAAGGTCGAGGAGACTGACCAGACCTCACATATACTGAGTTTGCTGTAATGGTCTATAGCAATTGGAAATGCAATGCAGGAGGAAACAAAGAAGGCCTCCTGGCCATCATCACTGAGCATGAGTCATCTCTGCTGGAGCAGAATGTACTATTGGAAAGAATATGTGGCTAGCTGGTTTTGGGGGAGGTCACAGCTGCCCTGAATTTTAATGCCAAAAGGAAGAAAATGGGGACACGTGTGATATCTCCCAATCTTCAACTGCATCCGGGCTGCCATTCACCCCAGTCCACATCAGTTTATATCTGTGTTCTGTGACAAGGAGAGTTCAAAAAGCCCAGGAGTGGGATTCTCTCCTGTTGCTGGCTTCTCTTGAGTGCAGGCCTCTACAGGCTGCAGCCACATTGCTTCAAGAGTGCTTTTTCACCGACGTTTCCTGTAGGCTGCGCAACTGCTCTGTGGTCCACACGCACACCGGGTGGCATGCCGACGCATTGACCCCCATTGTTAGAGGTTCATGCACCAAAAATAAAATTAGACGGAGCATTGTCTGTCACCAGCTGACAGATTTCATCGACAGAAAAGGCTTCTAATTCATCAATGTTCAACTCCTCTGTTCATTGCTGCCCAGTTTTGGAGGTCTGTGTCAGATACATATGGGCACGAAAACTCACAGGTTTCTGCCTTTATCTAAAGTCCTTGGGCCATACAGACCAGCTATTGGGGGAACAAGGGCTGCCCATTTCAAACATAATTCCTGACACTTTCACAGAATGCAGAATGTTGATAAAACCCCAGCCATGCTTCCACCAGAGCCAGAGTGGGACAGACCATAAGCCCCCTTAAGGTGAGGCTTTGTTGCCTGCTACCCATTGACTGAGGATGAAAATCCAGAAGGAACAAGGTGGGCTTGAACGTCCTTTCATTGTCTAACTTTCTGGAGGCAAGCAGCCTCTGGTCAGCCCAGCGCATGTGAACCTGCTTATTCTTGGAATTCTTAAAAATGCTTCTGTTGCTGAATGAATATTTCCTTATCCATACGATTTTACACTTGGTAACTTCAGGTAATCTCCATTTCGAGCATCTACACTTTATAGCTCCTACACACTGTTAGGAAGAAAGCAGCAGTCAGTGAGACAAGACATGAATATTGCATTGTGCTAATGTCTGGTAGATTTTAAGGCTACAGTCAGTATACGATACCCAAGTGCTGTACAGTGAAGTCTCTCATGACAGGTGCGAGGTGGAAGGAAACCTGATGCACATCCTTTTGACCCTCGGTTAGTCTTCAATGTTTCAGAATTCAGAGAAACTGTTCAGTTGTCCTGAAGCACTCGAGTGTCCTGCAGCACAGCATTTTCTCTAAGAGGGGTAGTTTGTCCCAGCAGACCATTGCCCTATCACAGAGGTTGGGGTAATGAACTGCAATTCTACACCTCTCAGCTTTGAATGACAGTGCCCTTGAAAAGCCAATGGGTAAACTTAAACTTTACCTCATCAGTGATTCCATACTCATGCTCACAAGATGGGTACAAGTGTGGAAGGTGTAGCAGCCAGGACCTACATGTTGCTTTTGGCCTCAGCATTGTCCACATTGCATTGCAGAGCTTTGGCTGCAATCATCCACACCACAGTCCAAAGATTATGATGTAGGAGTCCATCTGCAGTCATGCATGTGAGAGATGAGCATTGCTTGGCCACTGCAACTGCTTTCATCTTTGGGATGGTGGAAGAGGCTGCTTATTTCTCACAAGAGGGTGACCTAACCTGATCCAACAGCAATAGAGGCACAAGTGCAACTACGTTAAGAGTGCCAGTGAATATATTTTTAAAGAATGTTACATTTGTACAAATATATGAGTCACTCATGCCACCTATGTGTTCTCAGTAAGATTTTTATTTCTGCTCCCACTAAGTCTAAGTACAGTCCTGCCTTCTGTAGCTAGAGTTGACGGAACCTGCTCTGCAGTTGACCCTGATGGCCAGGAAGTCTGGGCCAGTCAGTCTGATGACCATTTTGGCTATAGGGCCCAGGCCAACTGAGAGTGTCCTGACCAGATGTAGGCTCAATCTCTGCAGCTAGAACTGCTGTAGGCTTTAAGATGACAGAGGGTGAGAGAGGAGATTGGCTAACAGTGTGGGTTCAATTCCCAAACCAGCCGAGGTGACCATAACAGAGTTTCCTTCTCAACCTCTCCCCTTGCCTAAGGCATGGTGATCCTCAGTTGTTTCTCCCCCTCCAATGGGACAGTGGGTCTATGGTGACTCTTGTTTAAAAAGCAGAACTAAAACTGAACGTTGAAGTCATTCCTTTTTCTGAATCAGATTGACATTGTTTAGACTAACGGCACATTATTTAAGTGTACTCGTGCCATTCATTAACAGCACAAACATTATGTCGTGAGTTAAATGGACATTTACTGTGAATATCTAACAAATGCCCAAATGGATATGGAGGCTAAAGGCACAATCCTGTTTCAAAGATTGATTCCTTCATCTCCTGAATTTGCTGGTCTATTGCACAGTAATTACAGCTAGCATCGTTAATTCTGCTACTTTTTCAGTAAGGTTAGGCCCATTATTTCAATTTTCAAAGGTAGACCCAGAGTTTAGATTTAAAAGGGGGACTCATGGTCTGCGATGAAAATATACGAATTGTTCGTCCTGCTTAAAACAAACATTTTTGATGCTATAATGCTACTTAAGATCTTTTATTATTCAGTGCAGGAAAGCATTTTACAAAATCTGCAAACAGGCAGTAATGAAGGTGCACAGACACTTTTGTTATATGCCAATAAGATAACCTATTGAAACTTGAGACTAGGGATAACCTATTGAAATTTGAGACTAAGCTGAAACAGCAAGTCTTCAGCTAAATATTACTCCTCTAATTTAGAGTCACTAATCAATATTACTGAACTGAACTTCAAAGGTGCCAAATTCTTGTTTGCAATATTAACACATGTAAGTTATTGCTGCTTCCATTCTAGTAAACAAACAAGCAGGAGGCTGGAAGAACACAGCAAGTCAGGCAGCATTAAGAGGTGGAGAAGTCAACATTTTAGATATATTCCATTCCAGTAAGTCTCATTTTGGTGCAGTGACCCTACCCTGAACCCTGCTTGGGTTCAAGTCCCACCTGCTCCACAGGTTAATTAGAAAAATAGGTCCAAATAAAAGAAAAAGCAAGTCCCATTTTAGCCAGCAGGGAAACTTGACTCCTCGAGGAGGGAAATCTGTATTCAGCAGGGCCATTTATACCCAGTGCTGAGTTCAAGTAAACCAAATGTTGGCTGTTTAAGTGTGGAGCTCACTTATTGTGGGAGTAGTTCCAAATGCTCTTGAATGGTGGATAATATCTATTCAAAACACCTTGATCTGAAATTTATAAATTATAAGAAAAAGACCAACGCTGAGTGTGAAAGTTAAGAGGACACTGTCTGCTTTGAGCGACAGGCCATTTCACATGTTTTTAAGAAAAATCCTTTTGTGAAGGTTCAATAAGATTTTTATTTACTTTTCCCAAGTGCTGTTATTGTGTGACATTGTGAATGCTTTACTTTGTTTAAACATCTGCAAAAATTTCTCTGGGGGATTTCTGAGGTTGATTGAAAGTTTTATGAAGTTATTGAAGGATTAGCTCGACACGATCCCACAATCTCCCTAGAGAAAAAAACGTGTGTTTAATAGTCTACTAAGAGGCTGCTCTGCCGAGTTGGGAAATACCCATAGTTAACCTATGCCCCTCAGTAGAAAAGAATCAAACACTTAATCTATTTATTTTTAGTAACATTGCTAACAGTAATTTGTAACATCATTAACAATAATCATGTTTCAGTTCTGAGTCTGACAACATTTTCCGAGTTTCTTCAGCTAACAAGTTTAGTTTGTTCACAATGAAAATCCAGTCACCTCATTGAATGCATCATTCCATACTTCTTAGACTTCAATGCAATTGAATGTCAAAGATAGCGTACCCACATTCTCCACCTACAAAATGGAATGGATAAAATGTCTAATGAGTATTTAGTAACAAATGTGGTCAAGACTAATCTAATTGGAAAACCAAATATAGAGGCCTGAAACTCTATAAATAGCGAATGTAGTTGAATGAATGTTAGAAGAAGGATTAGGTAATTTGTTATTTTCAAACAAAAAATGTCAATTCGTGCAAAGTACTGAATCATACAGCAAATTCACTCAAATATACTTTGAAACTGAGATTGTAAATGGTCAGTTCAGTACTGTGCCCAGAAATGTTGACAAAGGATTAAATATTTAACACTTGAAAGAAATGAGAAAATACCTGCTACACTTTCCACTCGTATCGGAAGATTGAATTCTGTTAACAATGAGGCTGATCGGCTCTTAATTGAAGGTGATAAAGTGATGAGGGAAAGAGTAATGTAAGATATCAAATGATTACTTTTACCTGATTTTTCCTGCAAAAAGACAAGGGCTGAACTCTCTTTTTCTGCCCCATCTCATGGGATCTAATTAGGGAGTAGGCAATTTCAGATCTGTTATTTTGTCATAAGACAGGGTTAGAAATTAAGAATAAATTGTCACTTAGAAAAAGAGTGAACATAAACAAGTGAATTTCATGTTAATTTGGGGACTGATTTGATTAAGTCCAGTAAGAGGTATAAGGGATGAATGGCTGTATTAGATTTGATAAATCAAATTATATAATCCTTTGGTGCATTGGAAAATGCAAAAAAATCACAATCGTCAGGAGATATGTATTCCCTTGAGGGGATAAATTCTCCATGGGATAAGTCATCATCCTCACCTTCAACAACTCCTCCTTCGAATCCTCCCACTACAGACCATTGGGGTAACCCTGGGCACCCATATGGGCCCTGGCTATGCCTCGCTCTTTGATGGATATGTGGAAGAATCCACCTACTGCAGTTTTACTGGCACTATCTCCCACCTTTTCCTCTGCTACATCAATGACTGTCTCGGCACCACCTCATGCTCCCACAAGGAGGTGGAACAGTTCATTAACCTCACTAACACTTTCTATCCCGACCTCAAGTTCATCTGAACCATCTCGGACACTTCCCTTCCCTTCCTGGATTTCTCTGTCTTCATCTCTGGTGACCGACTTAACACGGACATCTATTTTAAACCCACCGGCACCCACAGCTACCTGGACTACACCTCTTCCCATCCCCACTTCTGTAAAAACATGATCTCTTACTCCCAATTCCTCCACCTCCACCATATGTACTCCCAGGAGGAACAATTCCACTCCAGGACATTCAAAGACTGCAATTTCCCCTCCCATGTGATCAACAATGCCCTCCAGCGCATCTCCTTCTCTTCCCGTACCTCCGCCCTCAAACCCCACCCCTCGAACTGCAACAAAAATTAGAACCTATGAACACATAATCTCTCAGGGTGAGTCCATAGGTGGTTGTACAGTCTGATGCGGATTCTGCAGGCTTTGTTACACTTGGGAGAGAAGGTGGTCATGGGAAGGGATGGTTGGGGTTTCCGTCTGGCACTACTCTCCTTACGCTGCTTTTTCCTGATGGCAAATCTCAAGATGCTAGCTGCCTTCCCGAATGCCCCTCCTTCACTTGGGCTAGTGATTCCCAGGTGTCTGTGGGGATGCCGCACTTCACCAGTAAGGCCTTGAGGGTATCCTGAAGGGCTTCCTCTGTCCACCTGGGGCTCACTGGCCTTTTCGAAGCTGGGAATAGAGCAGCACAGTCACAGCTAACTATATAAATTAGCACTCAATAAATTTCTGGAAATTATAGGGAACCAAGAGTCTAATAATAGTGAATTTTTTTAAATAATTGCTATTATTAAAGAAAACACACTTCAGAAATTAATTATACAAAAAGCTGACACATCCTCTATACTAGATGGCAAGATGCTAAAGAGGCGACAGCAAAGCGGATATGCAAGAACTTGCTAAGACCACAGGAATTGGGATGATTTGTTCAGGAGAACACAAAGATATTCCACTATAACTAAACCTGTGTGAAATTCGTTTGAGTGAAAGTGTGGAAAAGCTTGCAAAGGCACTACTGACCTGACACATCTGGCACATCGACGTGCCATGCTTCAGTATTCTAGAAATTACCCATGATACCCGCAGGGGTTGTGTAAGGTAATTGACACCAAAAGAGCTAAACTCATCTGACCAAAATCAGAGTGATCAATAGTATTAGGATATTTCTTTGGAGACTGGGGATAATAAAACATTATCAGCACTGACTTCCTCAGCCTTTCTGTTAGTTTGTAAGAGTCTTTGCATTGGAAAGTGTATGTAAGCTTGGTGCACTTAAATGAGAAAGTGGTCTCTGTAAAATCAAAGTACATCCCTGACAGAAAGATAAGTTACAGAAATTAAAATTTTGCTGCTATGTGAATCAGATGCAATGGCCTGAATATGCCAATGACCAAATTGTTGTTTAAGCTGTGCAGACTGGGGTAGTGTGGTAAAGTTAAGGAGTGACAGGTCTGACAATGAAAAGGTTACTGGAGGAGACAGTAAAGTTAACCAGGCCTGACAGTGAAAAGGCTACTGGACCAGACATTTTAACTGGGCAAGTGAAACTATATTTACAAAAGAAGCAATATTATTTAAAATTATGCGTCACCAATGCCTTCCAAGTTGCAACAATGCTGTGACTATAAGACATTATTTTGTCCTGGGTTATTTTTTAAGAGAGCTTTAAGGCAGAGGTGCCAAATTGGCTACTTAGGACCACTTGAGTAAACAGTTTGGGAGACCTTGAGTTTTTTTAAACAACTTGAATGGGCATATCCAGTTCCCACAAATCAGGATTTCTGGATTTTTAGGTTTAGCTTTGAGCAGCGCTATTGGGATCTCAACAGAGGTGGAAGTTGCAGTGAATGACTGCTATTCTCTGTTGACATTTTTTTCCTCCTGGGTTAGAGAACTGTGTAATAATCTGTGTCTGAATTTTCATTTTTGCCAAGGGGTATGTTTATGGAATGTTACTATATTGGAACAGTTAACTAGGTGTAGTTACTGTATCTATTATTCTGTTAAGTTTTCCAATAGAGTTAAATTATTCTAAATTCCTCTTTATTTGGTTGCTTTTAACTAAAGTGTTTAAATAAATTGTGTTTTGCTTAATGTTGAGTAGTTTGATCATTGCATTGCATCTGGAACATAACGCTTCACATTTGCCCTAAAATAAGAAAAAGTTAGGCTTTCGGCTGCCTTCTTCAAATATTTTGAGGGGGCCGGTCTGATCCAAAACAATGTGCCCTCAGTACGTCTTTTCTTTTTCTGTTTTCCATTAAATATAAGTGCAGTACATCATAACTTCTGCAGTTAGGGTGGAGTGAGTCCATGAGAAAATATTTCTGCTGAATTAATAAAAATTAAAAGAAGGCAAAACATGCTATCAGTACAAATGTGCTAAAACAATAATGATGTTTTTCCATGGCTGTTAAATATCGTGACTTTTATAAGCCCACATCAAAGTGACTTCTTTGCATAAATGCTAATGCAGAAAGCTAAGTACATATTTCAGTAAATCTATAAAATCTGCTAATGATAGTGTCTGGTCAAAAAAGAGCAATGCATGTAACAAAAATGGGATTTTTGTAATTATGCTTTAGTTACATTTCAACTCAAGACAATGAATTTGCAGAATACACAATAAATTAACTTCACACTGGAATTATTCATATCCTTCTATTGCTACAAATTGATAGCACAATTGGAGGAAGAGAACCTGAAATTACAGTAGACTAGTCTGTGTTCTAATGTGCTGTGCTATAACATTCTAAGCAATTTTACAAACAACGTTAAATTCAAGGTTTTCTCATGCTTCATTCATACTTTGAAAGCCTATTAGTTTTGAAATGTCCTTTTATTAAACTTGCAAAGAGAGGTTTTGTTACAGTGGGAAGCATGACTGCCTCTCTGCTAAAACGTCTTGGTTCAGGTCCCAACCCAGGAAGATGTATTCATAAAGTGGTCAAAGAGTTTGAGTAAATCCTTCGAACATACACACCGAAAACACACAGTAAGTTAGAACAGATGAAGTTTGACTATGGTTGGTCAATGATGTAATGGGAAGAACTCTGCCATCACAAATCAGAGCTTTAGACAACAAAATAAAAGCATGCTTGTTGTCACAGCAACTTGGATTTGTGAAACGAGTTAGTTCAGTTGGTTAGACAGCTGTTTGGATTAGATTGATTGATTGATTGATTAGATTGATTGATGCTGACAACATGGGCTTTGATCCCTTTTCTGGCAGGTATTGATTTCGATCTACCTTCTTATCTGACCAGCGTTAGAACTCAACATTTTGTTCATCCAACCTGCCTTTTAAAACCCTTTGTTATTCACTCACTGAAAGTGGGTGTTGCTGGCTGGGCCAGTATTTATTACCCATCCTTAACTGTCCAGAAGGGAATTTAGAGTCAACTACATTGCTTTGGATCTGGAGTCACATTTAGGCTAAACTAGGTAAATATTTCCCTCCCTAAAAGACATGAATGAACCAGATTTATTTTCCTGACAATCACAATGATTTCATGGTCATTAATAGCAGATTATTTCCTGAATTCAAATTCCACGATTCACAATAACAGGATTTGAATCTAGCTCCCCAGAACATTAGCTGAGTTTCTGAATTAATAGTCTAGCAATAATACCACTTGGGTATTTCTTCCCCAAATATTCTAGATTTTGATGGACTGTTAAAGAATACTTGCGGAGTGCTGAGCTAAGGAAGACACTGCATTTTATTTGAAGGGCACATTATTGTGGTTTCATCTTGCTTCAAGGCTTCATAAGAAATTGTGCAACATTTCTTCATTTCTGGTGATAATTTCTGTGTCTCAGTGATATATCACACAATCAGTCCTAAACTCTTATACTATCATCAGAGAATTGAATAATAACCTTGCAAAGTTTAAATTTGGGGGATTTGAAAGAGTTCTGTGATTCCAAGCTTCAATAGATCTTGTGGTTTTTAACTTTCTCATCCATTTTGGGAATATGGATGTCACCTTCAAGTTGAGTAGTTGCTGCCCATCCTTAGCCATTGAAAACTAATGTTGGATCTTCTTCATGAATTGCTACAATCCAAGTGACCACAGGGCTATTGATGAGTTCCAATGTTCCAGTTTGCTGACAGCAAAGGAACAACTATATATGTTGAAGTCAGGATGTATAAACTGAAGATGATGGTATGTCCAGGCCCTTCGAGATGGAGATTGCTATACATGTTTCTCCCATAACCTGTACACCATTTAAAATTCCTTTTCACAGAGCCAACTCTCACACAGAACGATGGAAGCAAGAAATTTAATCTCATTCAAGAAAATGATTCAATTATGCAAAGGATGAAAATCAGGGTGTTCTGGATGGATAATCTAATATACTGCTGAGAGGACAGAATAAAACCACATTTTAAATAAGCAATCTAATCTTGTTTAAATTATTTTATTTTTTAAGAAAAGGACTTTTGCTATATTTGAAATGGTTGGTATTGAATATAGAATGGGCATGTTTGTTGCTGTTAGAAATTTCCAACAACTACTAAGATACACATGAACTCAACACCTCTCTGGAATGTCACATCTTCTATCCTTGTATGAACATTCCAGTGAACTCAGCACATAAGGATACCAGTCAATATCACTCCATAGCTGGTTTAGATTTGGAAAAAGGCCATTGAAATCCATTATGCTTGACTTGGTGATTAAGACTCTATATGCTTAAAACACAGTCGTTTTTTGATGAGGGGCGCATCCTATTCTCAGTGTTAGTTGAGTGCCTCTGTCTAAAATCCAATCATTGTTGGAACCCACATGTCTTGAACAGCTATAATTGCACAGTTTTAACTCCATTAGTCAGTTTGTTTGGAGCACCACAAGAGAATACCTCATAACAACTCCAACCTCTGAAAACAGTCTCTTTCAAACGTATGATTTCTACAACTATTCCTGTATCTTGCCTGTGAAAGAAGCCAATTTTTGACTTTACAACAGCTATACCCTGAACAGAAAATTGAATGGGGGGAAAAGCAAAAAAATGGTATTGAGATAAAGAATTAACCATGAACGTCTTGAATGTGAAACAGGCTCTACTCCTGCTCCTAGTTTCTGTGGCCGCACCTGAGCTCCTGTGAAAGGGGCTTCTGTTCATAGCCAATGGAAATGGCCTTCAAACGACATTTACTCACTGGAAACTGATTTATGACATCTTTTTCTTAAGTAATTTGGAACTTACTTTATTTCCTTTCTCCCTTGAATGTGTATGCGTGTGAACGTGTGTTTTGAACACTTTCCCTCAGATTTGAACACATTAACAAAGGCTACTTTGTTTTAACCCTGAAGAGCTTGCAGTGGATCATTCTTTAAATTAGATTTCAAGGACAGTATTTGGGGAAGCACAGCATCATTTATTCACAAAAGAGAAAAGAGATAAAATCACCTCTATAATGGACAGAAGAGGAGAACAGGGAAAAAAAAAGTCAACGCATCTCTTACTCCTGTCCAGTGACACTATGTTAAGCTAAGTAAGCCCTTTTTACAGTCTGGTTGACAACTAACCTTGCTCAATTTATGTGAAATTTAACTCCAAAGTAAAATGTCAAGCAAGACACATTATATTACTTGAAAACAGGATAATAAGTCAAAATCCTCTTGGAACATGGAAGAGGAACAACAACTTCGGTTAAAATGTCTCACTAGTTGATCTCCTTTTGGACAATTCTGCGTCAAAAGCTCTAACTTAATTAATGTTCCTACGACAATAAAGTTAGGCGGCCCCCTTTATAATGTGACTCAAGTGTCAAATCAGGTTTGTGTATTGGTAGATACTATTTGATAATGGAAAGCAACATATTATCACTGTGGAGAAAATGAATTGTTGTCAACAGTGAATTATTAGCCCAGATTCTGTACAATTAGAAGTGACACACAAGGAGTAAAATCCCAATGTTGCAAGGTAATAAATCAACATGATAGTTAATGGGAAGTTTGAAAGCTGACATATCAATTTACAGCCCAAGTGAAACTGTTGATTACCTCAGTATAACTGAACTGTTAAAATTAAATCGATGAATGTGAAATGAACAGAGGATCAAGTTCGACCATTCTGAATGTGTAAGTGTAGATTGGCAAAAAAGACCAATGCCATTGAGAATCTTATAAATACAGGGATCCAACAGAAAGAATGAAAAATATACATTGGGCATAATTGCAGAATAGAGGCATAGTTTATAGTTCTGCATTATTGGAAGAACACTGAATGTGAACCAGATAGATCCACTTTTGTCCAGAAAATTTAACAATACAATCCTCCCCAACATTTCTGCTCTGTTATCCGGTTCCATGGAGTTATCCTTGTATGGTCCCCCTCCTTACTTTTCAAAGTAGTAGCAAAGATTCTCAAGCAATTGTTTATCTTCCTTGCACATAATGTTTCACATTCTGAACTTTTTATTTTATCATTGTACCTGCTGTTGTGGAATGAAGTCTGCTAATCCCCACCTAACAAGAATAATAATCCTTGAGCTAACATTTCTCTGTGTTGTCAAATCCATTAGGGCCAAGCTTTTCCCAAGGACTTGAGAAAAGGTTGAAGGCCACAAAGGTTCTGTTGCTATTGGATTTCTAATTGCCGAAGTTTGGCAAACTGCAAGAAAAATATTTTTTATGGCAATTGAGATTCCAGGTAATCATACAGATCGTTGTGCTTTTATTCTTTACGTTCTGATTGTCTAGGTCACCTTCATGAAGTCTCAGGAGAATCTGAGATTTCAAGATCTTATTAAAAACTATTGAATCATCTACTCTCATCAAGAGTTCGCATTACTCATAATGTTGTCTGATGAGTCTGTTGTTTGGAACTTATTCAGTCTTCCTAGCACAAACAAACACAGAGATTGCTGGAGAAACTCAGCATCTCTGGCAGCATCTATGGAAAGAAAACAGAGTAAACATTTTGAGTCCAGTACCCCTTCTCAGTCTTCCTGATAGGATGCTTTGACTTGCTTGCAATTCTATTCTTTAGCTGCATTCCTTGGATCTCAACTGATTGTTTCTCTGTATTTGCTAAGGTGTAAAAATATGTCTCTGCCACAGAAATGAGTGTTACATGTTGCTGTAAAGCTTCACCATTTGTACCTCTTGACAGAACATTTACAACTGTTTGCATCTTTTCTAGTACATACTGAGTTATCGAGTCATATCACATTAGTCTCAATTGAAATGATTGTTCAATCTCAAAATCTTGTTAATTTCTACAGAATTTAAAGATATGACCAAAGGTTTTAATCGGTGTTGATCTAACTTGTAACACAATCAGGTTGTTTTCAACAAACTGGTTCAAGCTTCCTTCTCAATGGCTGCATAGCACAATTGTGTCTCTGATCCTGATGAGAATCAAATGGGTTTTCTGGCCATTATTTTGGACTTGGAAGAAAATGGCTTCAAGTCATGTAGAAGATATCTGTGCTGTTTCGGTTGTGTTATATTGTAGAGTGCTAGCTTATCTAAGAAAATGAGCATTTATTAATCTTCTTAAGTGCCTTCTCTTGAACGGCACTCCAGAACAGTATTGGCCCTGCTTTAACAGATCTTATATTGGCTCATTAAATGTTGATACATTTTAGCAATAGCAAGGAACCCTTGTATTCCCCAACTTTTGTTTGGTTGTTAGAATTCTCAATATACTTTGGACTTCGGGGGACAATTGCTGAATTCAGCATAATTATTGCTGAATTATGTGCCACAAAAATGTTATAGTGATCTTGTCAATTTCACTTCTCTCATTCAAAATAAGCCCTGCTTGCTGCAATGTCTTAAAACTTCACAGACTCACTGACCACCTCCTTCTTTTGTGTAGCACCACCGATTAGTACATCATCCATGTGGTAAATTCCTCTAATCTGCCTTGGAAGATGCTGAACACCATGCATTGAAGATCAAATGGAAATCAATTCAAATGATATTAACCAGAGTGAGTAGTGAACGTGATCAGCAATTGGTAAGTTGGTAATTTACCTCCTGGCAAAATCGTATTTACCATAATACACTATTAGTATATAATTTTGTAAAAAAAATTCTCTTTGACGATTTTCCAGAAAGGTCATCCATGGATAGAGCAGATAGATTTCTCTTTGTACTGCATTGTTAAGCTGTGTTAACACAAAGCTTGATCTTGATATTGAAACTGTCACAAGTCCTGAGGTCAATTGTTGATTCTGTAATCAATGAAATTACCCCTCAATTTAACCTCTACTTTGACCTGATACGTTAAGGGATATGATACTCTCCTTGGAGATAAGAAGTAAACAGGCTTGGGATCTGGGATTAGTATAAGCTCCATTTTCACTTTCTACAGCCCTTGGAATAATTAGGGAAACTCTGCCCTGAAAGTTACCACACTGTGGTCTTGTATGACTGTCAAGTTTCAGTCAATGACCCAGCAGACACTGAAGAGCTGAACTAAACACAGAAAATGTTGGAGGAAGTCTGTAAAAATTACAAAAACCTGCATTTAAGTCCAAAGCGGTTTACAGCAAATTTCTTTTGTGATGTGTAATCACTGTCATAAAGTTTAAACAGAAAGGTTTGGCAGTACAGTGCTTCCTCATTTCTGCACTAAGTACGAATGTTTTATTTTATTTGGATATTTTAATAGAACTATTGAATTGGTGGCTGAGCACTGTAGAACCTAGTTTGATGTATTTTCCTGCTCCCCATCGCAGTGAAGATGGCGATAGAGTAGGACTCTGAAGCTGGAGCCCGTCTGCACCATCCATTTCTTTATTTTTCCTCTCTCTTTTCACATGTTTTCTTTTTCTTTTCACCTCCCATCATCAGTGGCATCACACATGGCCAGGGTGAAAGCCAGCATGGACTCCAGGTCTCATCAGGCGCTCGAACCCCTGGCCTCAGCGTGGACTCAAACCTCCGGCCTCAGTGTGGATTCAAAATCCAGTCCTCAGTGTGGAGTGGAAATCCAGCCCTCAGTGTGGAGTGGAAATCTAGGCCTCAGCGTGGACTCAAAATGCAGGCCTCAGCGTGGACTCAAACCTCCGGCCTCAGTGTGGACTCGAAATCCAGGCCTGAGCGTGGAGTGGAAATCCAGCCCTCAGTGTGGATTCGAAATCCAATCCTCAATGTGGAGTGGAAATCTAGGCCTCAGCGTGGACTCGAAATGCAGGCCTCAGTGTGGATATGAAATCCAGGCCTCAGCGTGGACTTGGACCCCCAGCCTCAGCATGGACTCAAATCCATGCCACTCCCAGCCTTGAGGTGAAGCCCAGCATGGTCTGAGTAGACAGGACTGTTATTCTGAATTTATTTCTCTATTTTTCTAATTTATCACTAGACATTTTAGTTCTTTATTTTTCTAATGTTTTCCCCTAAAGATGTGTTCTTAAGAATTTGTATCTATGTACCTTAGTACCTAAGATAATGCCGTATGTGGCAATAAACCTAATTATTCTTACTCTAATTCTATTTAATAAATGGCTTAGACTAGATCAGGTGTCCACCTCCTCATGCCTGGTCAGTCTAACTTTCCTTTATCCATCAGAACAGATCTATATTTGGATTTTTTGTTACCATTCTGTAAAACTTATCTACTGTGTTGCAAGCCAAACCTTCCAAACAGCTGCCCTCCATGGTAAAGATAGGTTGTTATGACATGTAATCAAATGTCTTCAACCACTAGCCACTACTTGATTGGCTTTTTTATAATTAAATATTGGATAGTTTCAAACCTAAATGGAATTTAACACTTATTAGCAGTTTTGCAAACTACCTTTAAAAGGACATTCTTGGGAAACATGCTCACTGACATTACTCGTTTGAGAATTATTCACTCTAAAATAATGTCAATTCAAAGGAGATCTTGATTCAAGTATTTTTTACATTCTAAAATGATTGGTTGTAATACATTGGGATTAGACATTTGAAATTAATACTGACAGAAAGACAGCATTTTTGATCACTGACTGAAAGGTTTTCCTCAATTTTAATTAATTTGTGAATCACTTTTAATATGTGTTCTAATTTTCAATGCTGTGGGAACAAATTCTCTCTATTGGTTCTGGCTAAACACTTATTTTGAGCAGCCCCATGAAACCATGTTTTCCTACATGGAAAACAATCCCAGTCTCTCCAAACTCTTCATGTAACTGAAGTCCCTCATCCTTGCTATGAGTCTTGTATTTCTTTCCTGCCCTGTCTCTAGAGCCTTATATCCTTCATAAAGTGTTCTGCTCAGCATTTGACATAACCTTCCAGCTGAGGCCTAACTGTTGTTTTATAAAGGTTCATCAAAACTTTCTTATATATGGAAACTCCCTCTATTTATAAAGCCCAGGGTCCTCTGTGCCTTTTCAACCACTTTTTCAAACTGCTTCAAAGTTAAAATTTTGTGCACATATACCCGAGATGCCTCTGCCCTGTGCCTGCTTAGATTTTTTGTATTGTTCCTTTTCTCATTCTCCCTCCCAAAAGGTATAACTTCACTGCAATAAATTTAATTTCCCATATGTCTGCCCTTTGTCTGTCTGTTTCTATATCCTCTTGTGATCTATAACTATTCTTCTAGTTAACATACTTAAAGTTCAGTATAATTTTTGTTTAAATTGAGCCCTGTATACTTAAGTCTAAGTCATTAATATATGTCAAGGAAAACAATGGCCCTAGTACTTCTCCTTTTGGAAACTTGATTCCAGACCAATAAAACAATCATCTAAAATAATCATTACTCTGTCTCCTGTTACTCAATCAACCTGTAGCCATGGTTTTCATTATCACTTTTATTCAATGGGGTCCAGTTTTGCTGGCAAGCCTATTATGTGACACTTAATTGAATACCTTGTGGAAATTCAAACAGAGAACATATTAGGGAACCCAAAAACTCCATTATTTCATCAAAATCTCAATCAGTTTCATTTAAAGATAGTTTTTCTCTTACAAAGCTGTGCTGGCTTTCCTGACTTAATCTACACATAAAGTTTGTGTCAGTTTTGTCCTGAACTTAGGTTTCCAATTTTTTTTCAGAAAGTATTCATTTTGGCACATCAAGAATGTGTAGCCTAATTGAGTGCACCTAGTCTTGAGAAGCATACCTGATACTTAATGGAATTGGGGTGAAATGAACATGACCATATACTTATTGAAGACACTCTCTGTTACCTTCATTTTTTGTTTGTAAGCTTCCATTCCTCCTTAGTTATTTTGTGAGCATTCTACAGCAGTTGCTTCTTGCCTTTTCTGCTGCTGGTTTGGAGCTCAGTGCAATTTGTACTGATGCTTAGAAATGTTTGTGAAAGAATGGTGATTTCTTCAGAAACTATTTATAGCATACGTTTTCTGCAAAGTCTCAGACAGCTACTTTTCCAAGACCTTTGTTATCTTGGGCAAATCTAAGTTAAGTGGAATACGGAGAAAGACTGACAATAATGGACGGCTAACAGAGGAATATAAACTTCCAGGGCATCAAATGCTTTCAAACATCTTGATAAAAAGATACACCATTGGTGCCTTGTTTTACTGTGCACTTTAGTTTGCTAACATCTGATAAAATCTTGTCCCATGTCATCAGAATATCTATCCGGCTACTCAAGTTGTTCATTGACAAACTTTGTTCCCTCCATCTTCAACTGAGCTCAACTTGCAGTAGCTCAAAAAGGCTGGAACTGGGTAAAATGCTGAATATTTGCAACCATTTATGTTGATGATAATTTCTAAGCATGAGGAGGTTGCTGTCATGGTTTGCAATAAGGATAAAATTAAAGAAGGACATATATTGGAGTTTCAATCTGGGTTTATCACTTCCTCCTTGATCAGATTTTCCCCAGCAGTGATCTGTAAAACCACATGGTCCGAGCATGTTAAAATAGACCTGAAAGGAAAGGGGGTGTGGGGAGAATAGAGAACAAAAACTATTGACTATTTACTTGTGGTAACATACTCCCTTAAAAAAAAACAGAAATTGCTGGAATATCTCAGCATGTCCAGTATAATCTGTAGAGAGAAAGCAGCATTAACATTAGGAGGTCCACAGACCCTTTCATCTGCTGCCAGACTAGCTGAGATTTTCCAGCAATTGCCGATTTTGTTTCTGATTTCCAGCATCTGTAGTTCTTTGTTACTTGATTATGGTTTCTCACAGAGTGGACTTCCTATTTCCAAACCTATTATCAAATCCAAAATGCAAGAACCATGACTTGCGGTTAGTCAGAATGTATCTAGGAAGACGTGAAACAAAATTCCTAACATAGTCATTTCTATGATTTAAAGGTTAGCAGCCCAATTTGACATTTAAGATATATGAATGGCTCATGTCAGTAAAGGTTATATATTGTGAGCTTATGATTTTGCAATAAGTGTGATATCCACCTACTCCATTTCAGCCAGCGGTTTTAACGTGTTAAATCATCTCGCAGTTATTACAGTTAACAGAAAAAGATTTTGAATACATGAATTTTAAATAAAGCTTTTTCATGAAACTCTAATACTTATTTCCTGTCTTTTTTTGCTGTCATCACATTGCGGAAAATGAAAGTTTTATAATTAGGGATTTTTTTTTGTTCTGTAACATCACATCTTGCACTTGTAGTTTTTTCTTTAGTAATTGTTTCCAATTTTGCTGCTTCCTTTAACACTATAAATATTCCTGGGGGCTTTTTCGGAGTATTGAATGTAATTTCTGGAATCGACTTTTCTCAGTAGCTTGCGGTACCTGTCATTGAATAATATCAATTATGTATATTAATGAGTTCCACTTTGAAGGAATCTTAATTCAGCATGTCTTCCATTCTACCGATCTATCAATACAATCCTAGGTTTGTAAGCAGCTTGCTGATCTGCTCTAAAAGGTGGAACTACCATAACTAGGCAAACAATCATCAAATCTTAGGCATAGTCAAGAGCTCATGGGTTGAGGCTCCTATTCCATAATAGCAGAGTTTAACTGTTTTCATTCACTTCTGTACTATATTCTATGAAATGAAGTCTTCCATCTTCAAGCTATTGATGTTACATTCATCAGGAATAGATCAATAGCATTTCTCAATAAGGGAACCATATTTCTCATGAGACAATCGAGTGCTGTCGAAAATATGTTCATTCTTCAAACATGTAGTTTAGAGTGAAAGCATCACCTGAAAGCATTAGCTGAAACAAAAGAAACCCCACCATAAATGCAACCATTCATCATTAGTCTACTATTCAATGCCTTTTCAGCTGTTCAGGTTAGACATTTACTTGCAATCAACTAACACGTAGTCATGACATGGATAGAACTCAGAGGGAAGACTCAGAGATGAAGACTGTTAGGAAAATCACACTCCATCCTAGACTGGACTGATGTGGATAGTGTGAATAAGGAGTTGGGATTATTTTACCATGCCAATATCCATATTACTGGCAGAATGGAGCAGATAAGGACAGCCAACATGTTCAACACCAAAGGGAGCGAGACAATGCTGGTCTCAGAGTAAAAGCAGATAGTATCATAACACAGATCACTATTCCATGGTCAAGTCCATCCCAAAGGATGGTGGTAGCACCACAGGCAACAGTTAGAAACAACTGATGCCTCAGATCAAAAACCTAATCAATGACAATTTGCAATTATCCAGAAAAAGAACAAAACCAAACACACTTCAAAGAGAACTGGGGCCAGAGACAGCAGAGACTTCAGAAGAAAGGAAGGCTTCGAGACCATGTAGTCTTCAGAAGAAAAAGGAAGCAGAATGATGTGGCAAGTACAAGATGTTGACATCCATGGAACAACCAATCATTACCCCTAAAGCTCAGGAATATCGAGGATCAGCAGCAAGGACAGAGATGCAAGCTCTAGACATGCCAGGTTTGAGAGATACAAAACAGGCTCTGGATCGCAGGTAAATGTTTGAAGCACCAGTCAGTGTGTTTTCATATGTAATAGCACAATTTTGGCTGACAACTGTTCTACTCAAGCATGGAGCTGATGAAGCGACTATATAATTTGAGGAGGTGTTGACAGCATTTGACACTTATTCCAGTCCAAAGAACAGAACAAGGTTTGAACAGAGGGGACAGAAACTGGGTGAATTTGCCAACATTATAAACAAGCTTTACAGATCAGATACTAATTGTGGCATCGGAGCTTTGAGAGATGATTTAGTTACTGACTAGCTAATTGTGTAATCAATACTGTTCTATTAGACCCTTTCAGGACAAAAGCTGAAATTTGCTATTTAGCAAACCATGAACTATTTAAAGGAGGCTGACTGGAGAAAGCAAACCTAGAGTATATTTTGGGAAATAGCAAGGCTTTGATTGTCTAGGCAATAGGCTCAAATATGGCTGCTCCATCCTTCAGAAAACCAAAGAAGAAGCCAGAAAAACCTCCAAAAGAGAGGGAAACTGTATTTTTATCATGTTAACATGTTTATGTTGTGTTCAGAGAAGAGCACATCATCGGAAAGCTTTGCAGCAGTGGGTGCAATACGTTATCTTTTTGAAAAAAACAGGTACATTAAGGAATATAACAAGTCTGTAAGTTCTTTAAACAAAAAGACAAGTTCAAGTTGTTGATGATGTAAGGATTTATGACGTAACAATCAAGGCAAGTCAGGCAGATGACTTTCTGGGGGAAATTAAGAATCTTGAGAAGAATTTCTCATCACTGACAAACATCTATAAAAATGAATTCAAACTCGGTACTGAAGCTATAGTTATGCTTTAGCAGACCATTTGAAATGACTTAGCAGAGTTCAAACTTATGCAACTACTACTTAACTACAAGGGTCAGAAGGCGCAGTCTTTGAAATGAAAGGACAGATTACCGCTGTTCTTACCAAAAAGCTACGAAACTATTGAAACTAATGAAAATATTGCAAAATCAACAAAGATTTTGTTGGCAGAATTTTGCTTTTATCCATCTTTAATTTGAAGTCTAAATTACTGTTCGATAAAACAGGAATGCTATGGGGGAATGGCAAAATATTCAGCAACAAAATGGCTCCTGATTTCCCCACAACCCCAATCATTGAGACAGCACAATTTATTTCAATGTTGATTATAGTTATCCATCTCAAGGTACTGTAGAAGCATTTAGAATCACTTCAATAAGGGTAGCAGTTGCCTTAGGCTTCTTGATGTTTGTATTATCAAAAGATTGCTAAAATAAACAAAGAAATAATTGCCGATTGAATCTCAATTGCATTCTCCTCTAATCTTTTGAATTGAATTGAATTTAAATTGAATTTATTGTCCCGTGTACCGAGGCACAGTGAAAAGCTTTGTGTTGCAAGCAATACAAGTATATCACATAGTTAAGTAGCATAAATAAGTAAATAATAGGTAAACAGCAGCAAAAACAGAAGCACAGGTACAGGCGAATGTTAAGAGTTTATGAGTCCATTCAGTATTCTAACAACAGTAGGGTAGAAACTGTTTCGAAACCGGCTGATGCACATGTTCAGGCTTCTGTACCTTCTCCCCGATAGTAGAGATTGTAGAAAAATATTGCCAGGGTGGGATAGATCTTTGAGAATGCTTGAGGCCTTTCCTTGACAGCGGACCTGGTAGATGGATTCTACAGATGAGAGGTTGGCCTTTGTGATTGTCCAGGCTAAGTTCACCACTCTCTGTAACCGATCTTGAACAGTACAGTTGCCTTACCAGGTAATGATATATCCAAACAGAACGTTCTCGATGACACACCTATAAAGATTGGCAAGGTTATTTGACATCATGCCAAATTACTTCAGCTGCCTGAGGAAGAAGAGACATTGTTTGGCCTTTGTAACCAGTATGTCCACATGAAGAGTCCAAGAAAGCTTGTTGTGGATGACCACTCCCAGGAGCTTGACACTGTCCATTCATTCCACCTCTGTGTTGTTGATGTGTAGGGGGGGCATGAGTAACATCCCGCCGCAAGTCAATAATGAGTTCCTTGGTTTTGCCATCACTGAGAGCTAGGTTGTTCTCAGTGCACCATTTTTCCAGCTCTTCTACTTCCCATCTGTTTTGTTGCCACCTGAGATTCGACTGACTACAGTAACGTCATCAGCCAACTTGTAAATGGCATTAGTCTGGTATTTGGCGACACAGTTATGGGTATACAGTGAGTACAGTAGGGGGCAACTTACAAAATGTGACAAAATAATTGAAAGTTAAGTGGATCTCTTTTTCCTGCTGCTGAGTTTTGATTTATCATTCTGTAGTAAAAGGGGAATTTTAAAAAGCTGATAATAATGGGATACTTTATAGAACAAGCATCATAAAAGCAAAAGATGGGAATAATAAAACAGAACAGAAAATGAGGAAGAGGATTTAGTAAACAATAAAAAATTGTAATTAGCCTGTTAGAAATGTTATGACACAAGGTTGGAGCAAGTAGGACTTGAAGTTGGTCCTCCTGGCTCAGAAGTAGGGAAACTACCACTTAACAACAAAGACCCCTCACTGGTAGAAAATAATCTTAATGAAATAATGTTTAATTGCTGATCCTGAGAAGTGACAGATGGAGTTTAATTCAGATAAATGCGAGGTGCTGCATTTTGGAAAAGCAAATCAGAGCAGGACTTACACACTTCTGGTAAGGTCCTAGGGAGTGTTGCTGAACAAAGAGACCTTGGAGTGCAAGTTCATAGCTCCTTGAAAGTGGAGTCGCAGGTTGATAGGATAGTGAAAAAGGCATTTGGTATGCTTTCCTTTATTGGTCAGAGTGTTGAGTACAGGAGTTGGGAGGTCATGTTGTGGCTGTACTGGACATCGGTTAGGCCACTGTTGGAATATTGCATGCAATTCTGGTCTTTTTCCTATCAGAAGGACGTTGTGAAACTTGAAAGGGCTCAGAAAAGGATGTTGCCAGGGTTGGAGGATTTGAGTTATTGGGAGAGGCTGAATAGGCTGGGGCTGTTTTCCTTGGACCATCGGAGGCTGAGGGGTGACCTTATAGAGGTTTATAAAATCATGAGGGATATGATTTTGCCCCCTACTGTACTCACCGTATACCCATGACTGCGTCACAAAATACTAGATTTACGCCATTTACAAGTTAGCTGATGACACATGGATGGGATAAATAGACAAGGTCTTTTCCCTGGGGTGGAGGAGTCCAGAACTAGAGGGCATAGGTTTAGGGTGTGAGGGGAAAGATTTAAAAGGGATCTAAGCGGCAACTTTTTCACGCAGAGGGTAGCGCGTGTGTGGAATGATGTGGCAGAGGAAGTGATGGAGGCTAATACAGTTGGAGCTTTTAAAAGGCATCTGAATCTGTATATGAATAGGAAAGGTTTAGCAGGATATGGGTCAAGTGCTGGTAAATGGGACTAGATTAGGT
>NC_057724.1:16242433-16246346 GCF_004010195.1 Chiloscyllium plagiosum
ATACGGGTTTTGTTACATCTGATGTTAACACATTCCGAGCATGTAAGAGACTTAAATATACACCCTGGTTAGTTGTAGGTTAGATTAGTGGATAGTTGAGTTTTGTTTGTTTGTTTTTTTTTTCGGTTTTTTTTGTTGTTTTGTTTTTTTTGTCAAATTTTGGCTATTGTATATTTGAGCTAATTGTATATCAATGTTTATATCTGAGAGTTTTGTTTATTTTTGTAAACTTGTAAAAATGTTAAATTTCTAATAAAAATATCTATAAAAAAAAAACCATTCATTTCAGAACTTTATAGCTACATCGATAACAATAAGCCATTGCAGATTTCAACTTTCTGGCTTTGTTCACAGAGTAAGTAACAATTGAGTCACACTGACGTATGTCCGTTGCTTCTCTAATGATCCCAATCATTATTTTTTTCATTTTGCTTTTTACATATGTAAGCTTGTTCCTGGGTCTTCCCCCATCTGCAGATAAAATACCCCATAAACATTTCCATAACACGTCAAAATTGTTCCACACTCAGCTAACAGTTAGTGTGCTTCAAGCAATGTGAGTCAGGCCCCAGTAGCTCCCTTCCTCTTTATTTCCCTCTCTTCCCTCTAATGGATGTGTCATTGCACTGCAATCTTGCTATATCTTGCTTTTCATGTTGAATTTCCGAGGGCATAATCTCAGAGTGAATATGTGGGTGAGGGTTAACCATTAAGGCAGGGATGAGGAAGAAGTTTTTTTTCAAAGGGTAGTGAATTTGTGGAATTCTTTAGCACAGACAGCTGCAGAGGCTGGGGCATTCGGGTATATTCGAGGCTGACGTAGACATTTTCAATCACTAAGGGAAACAAGGGTCAGAGGAAAAGGCAGTAGAGTTGAGGCTTATCAATCAGGCACTGAGTAGCAGCAAATACTTGATGTACTTCTGTACCTAGATCATATGGTCGACAAGGAAATTGTTAAATGTAAACTTTCCAACATTGAGATTTAAACAGTAATAACCTGCTCACTGACACTCAGTTTGGGTTCCACCAACACCATTCAGTTCTCGATGTCATTGTAGCCTTGGTCCAGCTCAGACACAAAAGAATTTAATTCCAGAGGTGAGGTGAGAAGGTGACTGCCCATGACATTGACACAACATTTCACTGAGTGACATTAGAGAACCCTAGCAACATTGAAGTCAGTGGGAATCAACGGGGAAGAACTCTTTCCAAGGTGAAGTTATATGTCAAGTAAAAGGAAGACGGAGTGAACGCTCAGCACAGGAGGTGGACGAAGGAGCCAATTCTGGAGGCAGCTCCACATCCATCACAAACAGCAAATTCTTTCAAAGATACCAGCTAAAGTGCAGAATTTAGCAGCCACAAACATCAGATCTGGTAAACCATGATTGCAGAGACACTTCCTTCCCCGACTGCCTTTTGTAGAGAGGTTTTATGTTACCTCCATTCCCAAGAAGCATTATCAAGCCCCTTCAGCCATTGCCTTCTGACCCTGAATCTCAGTGTCAGAGAATATCTGACCAGGCTGAAGCAACTAGAACTGAACTGATTTACAACATACTGCAAGCATGAAAGGCAATGAAATTTTCTATTTGGGGTCTGGGGGTGGGGGAGGCATTTATGCTGTTCTGAAACTTTAAGAGCATGCCAATAAAGGGGATATTACTTTATCGAGGAAGAGATTTCAGTGAAATTAAAAAGAGAACACTGAAACCTACTAGAGCAACTCTCTCATCCCACTGCAGATGGGATTATTTAGGAAACTCTGCTTGACATCATAGAGATGAGCCACACAAACAGCCTGGGACTGGAGGAGTGTAGTTTTCCACATCAACACATCAAGGATTAAGTTCAGGTGTCTTACCAGTTTGCCCAATATAGAAGTGCCTTTAGTTTCCTTATGTTAAGTAGCTGTGAGATCTGTCTATCACAATTTGTTTCCTCCCTTTCACACTGCCTATGTCAAAACAAAAATGCATTTTCTGTTTTAGGGCACATTTTGCAATTAGAATCTATAACAGCAACTCTTCCTACACATTGTTAACGGGCTACACCTCAAAATCCTTCCATTTGATTGTTGCCGCTAATGCCTGCGGGTGTATTTACACCCACAATGGGTTGCAGGATTGACACTCATTGCAATGCGACTGATTCTCTTCCAGCCTTTGGATATTTCTCATGTACCAAGACACTGCGGGGTTATTAAACAGCAACAATGGATCATTTTCTATCATATAGGATGATGTCATACCATGATTTTGGATTCAAGATAAGTTTGTTAAGGAGAAAGTTAAGTCAAGATGAATCTTCAGGAATAAACTTCAATGTAACATTACTTAATATGAATTAATACTAAATGCTGCTTTATATGGTAACCATAGGTAAACCAGATGCTAGCTTATAGTTACATGAGATGAAGACTAATCTTTTTCTATGTGTGTTAATGTCCAATTCCTCCCCAGACTCTGTTCCACTTTACAATGCAGTCTGGACTGGTCTCGACTCACATGGTCCATTGTAGTCTGGACAAAGTCTTCACGTTATCTATCAACTATGATGTGAATTTTTGCCTCCAACATGTATTGTCTTATGAAGTACGAATATATGTTCACTCCCATAATATAAGAACTGGATGTGGGTAAGATAGTTTATAGATATTTGTTACAGTGCTTGATAGGTACATATATTATAAATTCTAGATGAGGACTTTGTCAGATGAACGGAGATCCTGTATAATGATCCTCTGGCCGTGGTTCTCACCAATGTGTAAGATCCTGTAATTTCAGTGTTGGTAGGGGTAGTTGGCAAGGTTGTCCCCTCTCACCACTACTGTTTACGTTGGTGAATGAGCCACTGGCAGGGGCAATCCATAAGATCCCGAACATAGCTGCCCCAGAGGTGGGATGAAGGGCACATAAGATTACATTATACGCAGATAATGTTCTCCTCTTCTTATCAAACCTGGCAGTTTCTGTACACCATTTAATACAATGTATTAATTTATTTGGCTCTTTTTCAGCATATAAGGTCAATTTTGCAAAGTCAGAGGCTATGTCCATGGAGGGTCTTAAGGGAATACCTGATACCGAAGGTGAATTATGATTCCCCTTAAATGGTCGCAGTGTTTTTTTTTACTTAAGGTATTTTTGTTACTCCACCTTTGATCAGTTATTTAAGGCTAACTTGCTCACTTGTTTGATAAGATTAGACAAGACCTTCAAAGATGGGAGGCCCTTCCAATCTCTTGATTATCAAAATGAATGTCCTTCCTCTTCTGTTATATCCCATGCGAATGTTCCCTCTGATGTTTCCCAGGCAAACAGTGCAGAGAATCACTGACTGGCTCAGTTCTTTTATTTGGTGTCGCAGGCAGCCCCTCACTAAGCTTGCCAAATTGCTGTTGGGAGGAGTAGACTTTCCAGATATTAAGAGATACCAACTAAGCCCTTTTCTGTCTTTCGTGAGTGACTGGACTTCTAAGGACCTGAGATCAGTATGGTTGGATATCGAGGTCTCCCAGGCAAAGTACCCCCTTAGTACTCTGTTGTTTATGGATGAGGACAGCAATGGAATACTGTCAGAATCCAATCATTATTAATACAGTCAAAGCATAGACTGCAATGCAACTGAGCAAGTGCAGCTTATCTAAAACCTCCATTCATACCCTTATACAGACGAACCTCAATTATCCGAACGAGATGGGCGGGCACTATTTCGTTCGGATAATCAATTATTCGGTTAATCGAGTAAATGCCTTTCCTCTGGGTCTCAGAGGTTTTTAAGTCCACTCCCCATTCAGAAGATGAGGCAGCAGCAAACCGTGCATAAGGCCTGCCCGCTCCCTAACCCTGTCCAACACTGCCCCCCTGCCCAGCCCCCAACCCTGTCCAATACTGCCCCCTGCCCAGCC
>NC_057724.1:16246888-16296764 GCF_004010195.1 Chiloscyllium plagiosum
ACACACACACACACACACACACACACACACACACACACACACACACACACACACACACACACACACACACACACACACAACTTTTTACTGACAGGTTCCACCTTTACCCTGTACAGGACAATGTTGGAGAGATTATGTGGGGAAGGGGGGCTTAGGGTACACCCCTCTGCAGAACGCCAGGGAAAGTGTAGGGAGAGAGGGAGAGAGGGCGGGTGGTCAGTCATTTGGAGACAGTGCCTGTTTAGTCATTGTAAACAAAAGACACGATCAGTGTTGAAACACATCTTTGATGTAATGTTTATATCACGACCTTGAGATCACCTTCGGATAATCTGATATTCGGATAATTGATATTCGGATAATTGAGGTTGCTTTGTAGTTGGTACGCCGGGATTCCGGCCAGGGATGACGGACCCTGATTCAAACTGTGGGCACCTAGGCGAGTCTCCTGTTTGGGAGATCTGTTTGAGGGGGAGGTCATAATGTCCTTTGACCAAATGAGCCACTAGTATGGATTAGAGTCAAGCGTGTGGTGCTGGAAAAGCACAGCAGGTCAGGCAGCATCACCTTCCTGATTAAAGACTTTTGCCCGATTTTCCTGCTCCTCAGATACTACCTGACCTGCTGTACTTTTCCAGCATCACAGTCTTGACTCTAATCTCCAGCATCTGCAGTACTCATTTTCGCCACAAGTATGGATTGCCCAGCAGCGATCTTTCTCATTACTTTCAGGTTAGGGATTTCATCCCAAAAAAAAGACTACACTTTTGACCAACCCCTATAAATCTGACACAGAGAGGAGAATGCTTCATGCCGCAAGCACTCTCTCGGTTAGTATCTCTACCACCTACTGGGATGTGGTGACTCGAAAGACATTGATTGACAATGTGAGATCTGGAAGCAAGAGTTGGGAGTGTGGAAATCCCCTCAGAGACATGGGAGGACATTTGGGAGAATGCAAGAAAGATCTAAATCTGTAACGTAATACATGCCATGCAGTTGAAGGCTCTTCATAGGTTTTATTTGGCCCCAGATCATGTTGCAAAATTCAGAAATGGAGAATCTCCAATGGGCCTCAAGTGCAAAATAAGCCCAGGTACTCTCACTCATTGATTGTGGTCATGCCACAAGCTTCATAGGTACTGGAGCACTGTGGCAGAAGTAATAGAGATGGTCCTGGGTACCATAGGGAAGGTAGACCAGGTCTTTCTTCTCTTGGGTCTGCCGAATTTATCTTCCTTAGTCACACATGGAAATAATCTATTTAACATTCTCACTTATTGTGCGAAGAAGAACACTCTGATGAGCTGGGTGTCTGAGAACCCTCCAGGCCTGTTGGGGTGGTGTGAGTTAATTATGGAACACATCCTTTTGGATTTCTTCACAAACATGGTCCACCAGAAAATTGAACTTTTTTATAAGACAAGGCAGCCTTTTTTGAATTACCTGGATGCAGACTTGTCTGCCATTTCAATTAGGGCCTTTGTTCAGCCATGATGATTAGGTTTAGTGAGCCTTGTGCCCTGAGAGGAAGAATTCCATATAAATACAGGTGTGATAATTAATGCTCCTAAAGGTTGGGAACTTTGGTGTACTTGCGCTGGGTGACATTATTTATTTATTTATAGATTTGTATTGAGTGTAACATTGATTTGTTTTGTAGAGCAGGGTAGTAAGTTAGCTCATTATAATTGTTGTTATAATGTTAAGTTGTTGTATTTTTGTAATTTTATAATTTTGTAAAGAAAAAGTTTCCCAATAAAAATAAAAAAAGAGATGCTTGGCCCCTGACATCCCTTTTTGTAATAAAGGTGGATGTCATGCACTCACAGTGGGTAATGTTAAACCTGTGCGGCAGAACTACTGTACAGGATTGAGAAAGAATTCAGAACAAAACATCCTTTAATCTGGTAACATTGCCCAACTACTTCCCCATTTGCTCTTGACATGATACAGCTGCCAGCACCCCCTAAGAAAATGCCCGAACCCGGCCAATGAATCTCAGTCATAAAGCGGACCTCCTGTCGGTTGCCAGGATGTGGTAGGTGAGGACAAATGCTTCCAATTCCCAGGGCTGTGTGTTTTGACCCATGTCAGGGTGTGGTGAATTGCCGGATTACGAGGTGGTAGTGAATGAGTGCCATGCAATCCCATTGAGTCCCCAGGTTTGCTGACCTGATTTTGATCTTAAAACAAAAACAAATTTGTTCAAACATGTTATAACACACCTATGGGGCAGGTGATACTCCAGTCCATGATCTGTAGTCCAATGGTCAGGATATTACCATTGTCCCACCTAAACTCTTTCTGAATATTATCCCTGGAACAACGTTGATTATCAAATTAATTATAAATTGAAAGCAACCATTGCTTAATCACTTGAATAATTGAGAACAGTGGCCCCTTGCAAGGATTCACAATACAGCATTACATAATCCTTTGCATCAAGAAAAAACACAATATTAACTCCTCCCACATTGCAAACCGATCATTACAGCTTCGAATCATATTACACACATAACTTTTTGGACTTTAATAGTGAGGTTCTAACTTAATGTGAGTGACTTGTAGGCTCTGCTTATGATCTGTGATTCACCAACACACCCCCCACTCTCATTCTTCCCACTCTCTTTCTCATTGCCCTCCTTGTGATGCCAATGATCCTTATCCCATCCTCCATTTCTCTTGAGCCCTTTACAATGCTATGAATATGACATCTTCCCCCAGAGCCCTAGGTGACGGTGTCCTTTGCTGATACTGCACCCTGCTCACAGTGAGGCAAAAGTGACCGTGGCTTGCACTGACTCCCCTCCAAATTCCAGCCCACACAGTCCTTTTTAATACATGACCAGACACCACCTTACTATCTCAAATTGCCCCGATTGCTAAGACCATTCCCTCAGCACCAATTACAGTAAGGCCAATGTCTGCAGCCAACAGCCTCAACTCCCTAACAGACTGGCACCTTAAAGCATTATGTGTGACCCAACCGTCTCCTGATTGACTAGGACCGGTGTCCCAATGCGACTTTTAAAAGGCATGCCTATTGACCCCTGCCCAGCACTGGACAAAGTTTGCAGCACAACCTAGATGGAATGACAGGGCTGCTTGGATTTAATTTCCAGGAATGAATGCAGCCCAATCCCCAGACCACAATGGCACAGCAACCATTTGGTCTGACCTTGACCAAATCCTGGAAATACTGAGATCCTGAACTGACTGGAGCTCGCAATAGCCCCACTATGCACTCCTCCCTATCACTGTCACAGAATATGCAGGGCTGTCCATCTGTATTAAAGCATTTATCTAAAATCCACAGGACACTTTGCTGTCCAAATCTGCTAATGTCACCTCGGAGCTAAATTGTGTTGTCTGAGCTTGACCGGTAACAAGCAACTGAATGTTCTGAGGCTGATGAGTTGCCACTGTCCGGTTGCATGAATGGTGAGTCCATAGTGACTGTTGCCATGGACATGGACTCACCTGAAGTGGTTTCAAGCAGAATAAAGAAAAGGAGGGAGGGCTGACATTGTTGTGATTTTGTCTGGACTCATCTCTGAGGATTGATCTTAACCCATTCAGTTTATATTGTTGAGGGTTAATGCAACCAAATATCGTGACCGACAAGAAGTGAATCAGCGAGGGAAAGTTGATGGTGCCAGGTATACAATCAGAGGTGCAAATACATGCTATTGTGCTTCGCGCTACCTGACAGTGATAATTCAATCTCACCATCTAGGTTGGAGGAATTAGTTGCAAATGTTTACCGAAACATACAGAATCTCACCCAACTAAATCATCATACCGGCCAGGAGTTTCATCCCCTCATCGAGGGAAGAATTGCTTCCATTGCGTACAAAACAGGCAGGTTGTGCAGAACCTTTATAAAGCTTTGGTGGGCCACAATCACATATTGTTTCCACTGTTTAGCTCCTCACTTTGAGAAAGGTGTGAGCATCAGTGAGAGGATGAATGGGAGATTTAGCAAGATGGTTCCAGGGATGAGGGATTTGAGCTACAAGGTTCAATTGAAGAAGCTTGTATTGTTTAATTAGAGCAAAGAAGATTGATAGGAGATTTGATGAAGGTCTGGAAAATTGTGTTGGGTTTACACAGAGAAGAAAACTATTCACCTTAACTAATGAATGCCGAGCTGGTGCTACAATTGTCATGTTAAAAGGACGGTGCCTCTTCATTTGAGTACTGTAGCTCTCTGCATGAGAGCTGTACTCCTTGACTGAGTGGCTGCTCTTGGTTCATCTTTTCTGATATCAGAAATACAAAAAGGGAAGGGGGGGGTGTTGGAGTGTGGAGAAGGCTGAGTGTGCTTGAATTGAAGACATCCATGTTTACCCCATTTTCAGCTTCCAGTTCATGTCAGATGGAAGAATGAAGGTATGATGTGTTTTGGAGAGAGATCGATTATTTGAATGGTCTCAGTATCATGCCAATGTGTTACAGCCAGCCCTGTGATACAGAACACCATCCACCCCCTGAGAGCTCAGGAGATGAAGAAGTGGTGATCATCCACCAGCTCTCTGCTTATAACCCTTATAGTGAATAAACTTATCTTGTGTTGCATGAGAGAGGTGAGAATGTCGATGTGCTTTTTGTAATGTGTTTAGCTGATGAGTCTGCCACAGAACCAAATAGCTGGAGTAGTATGGGAGCTTTGAGAGGTGGATTTGGCAGCATGGTAGATGTGTTGGGTAAAGGTGGATTATCTGAATAAAATAAAGACTGCAGATACTGGAGATCTGAAACAAAACCAGGAATTGCTTGGGAGATTCAGCAGATCTAGCAGTACCTATATAGAGAAAACAGTCAACACATTTCAAGTCCAGTGACTCTTCTTCAGTTTCTCCAACAACTTCGGATTTTGCTGTGAGGTATCTGAATGTTGGACATAAGTCCTGCCTGCTGAATGGTGAGTGATGGGCACTGTGGTGCGTTATACCCTGCTGAGAGATTGGTGATGTGGTTGGTCAAAAAGATTCCTTTGAAAATGATTACTCAGGTGAGCCTTTTCCAACCCACCAGCTGAGTCCAGGAACTGACTACCCAGGCCAGCTTCTCCTCTTTACCAGGGCCCTGTAGAAACTTGGCACGTTTTTCTTCTTTAATCCCATTGTTAAAGTCTCCAGCACTACATCCAAAATGAGGAATGCCCCTCTCAAGCCTGTTGTGTCAGTTGTTGTGCTTTATCTTTCAGTAAAGTCTTCCCAGAATTGTTGAAGCTGCTCCTGTTGCACAAGTGCAGCTATTTCTTAAGAAGTCCAGGATAGTTGTGTGTCATTCCATGTACTCATGGTAGCCTGCAGTCATAGCTGAGTGGTTAAGATAGTGAACTCAATAACCTGTTGAGGTTGATTAAAAATCCATCCACATGAGTTTTAATGCTGTGACCCTGTCTCTCAAAGTCTAGGTTTTGAGAGTCTTGTGGTATAACGGCAGTGTCCCTATCTAGTATGAGTACCTTCTGTCCCAAAGGTGTGGCATGACATGCCTGACTGATTAAGAAGATGCATGTTTTTTTTAACTACTCTCACATGCTCCTGCATCCCTTGCTGAGCTTGCCGTAGTGTACTTAGCACTGGGCTGTATTCTACAATCAAGTTGATGAGCACATTCATCAATGGGACTAGACATAGGGTAATCATGCATCACAATCCCTGTGCCTATAAATGGGCCCTACTGAACTTTACTCCTAAAATTTGGTAACAATGTATTAATTATTGCATTAGACTTATCGATTAGTGTATTAAACAACAGTAAATCCTTTTTAATATCTGCATGTTGTCTCCATACGATAAATCAATATATTTATTTGCTTTGCTTTCTAAATGTTAGTTTGCATTATACAAGTAAGTCAGGATAGGAGATTTATTTCAAATGCAGCCTAGCAACCCTGTTCCATCATTCAATATGATCATGGCCTCGAAGAGATGTCCTTAATCCTGAGACCAAGTAGGCAGTACGGCAATCCAGACTGATGATCACACCTGCAGAGAACAACATTCAGCCCTGAACTATACTCTCGCCCATTATCATTCTAATGGCTTTTACTCGGGGAGAAAGTGAGGTCTGCAGATGCTGGAGATCAGAGCCGAAAATGTGTTGCTGGAAAAGTGCAGCAGGTCAGGCAGCAACCAGGGAACAGGAGAATCGACCTTTCGGGCATAAGCCCTTCTTCCTGACCTGACCTGCTGCGCTTTTCCAGCAACACATTTTCGGCCCTAATGGCTTTTACTCCCCTGACTTGAGTGGCTCCCTATACCATGGAACTGTGATCAGTTTGCTTATCCACCTTGTAATCCCTGCTCTCATTCACATCATCTCAAGAGTCAATTTGACAAGGACTAAGGCTCTTCCATTGCCACCTCCATTGCATTCATACTTTCTCCTCCCTGATTATAAACTGTACAGTTTCTTAACCTGACAGGTCCTTTTGCCATTTCTAATGCATTGCAGCGTATAAAGTTTGTCATCTGAAAACCATATGTTTTTGATCTATAGACACTTAACTGAAGACATCATTTCCACAGATTACACAGATGCCCTCCAGCATCCACATGCTACAGCTGCAGCACATCACCTGCCCTGCCATCTTTAGTGTGTTGTATTTAACCAACTAGGTTTCATGTTTAGAAGTACCACTTAACGGTGATCTGCAGCAATATTGAGCAGTTTTAAAAAAAAGTAAAGAAACCATAAAGGTGTGATCTATAGGTGTAATCACTGACCTAGATTTCCTGATCACAAAAATGTTAGCAACACTTTTGAAACAAAAACAAATGCCATTGTTAAACATCAGAAAATCTGGACCAATATGTAAACAGATATTTTCATAAAAATCAAAGTCATTAAAAAAATGTTGAATGCAACAGCTTTTCTGAAAGTTTTCTTTATGTACGAAGAAGTAAAAAAGAGTTGTGTTGACAATAGTATGAAATTCACTTGCATGGTAAAGTAACATTGCTGTGGCAAAGATAGAAGACAGCGTGGCAAATAAACTAGAGGAGAAGCTAACATTTGAGCTTGCCTTTCATCTCTATTACTTGGGTTATAAATTTTTCCTGAAAACTTCTTCCATGTTACAAAGGTTCCCTGCACAAATAAGTTTAAACTCCACTTAGGTCCTCACAGGAGCTGACACAGGAAACAAAGGAATTGGGAAATTGACATCAAATTGTTGACTTTTCCTCGAAAAATCAGTGTCTGCCTTGTGTGGTAAATGAAACATGTCAGTCAATTGCTGTGTGGTATATGTCTGAGGTAATGGTAGAGTTACATCATTAGGACAGAAGTGTGGAAAATGTTACTTTGCATCAAGTCTCAAACACATCTAATCTAATGGTCTCCTAACTATATTTTATAGTCACTTGAGAAACATTTGTCAAAAGAAAAACATGTTGATAAATTATGCAAACTATCTTGTGCTATTGGCTGAGAGCACTTTTGTCTTTATAACATTTCAGTGCTTATTTTGGGGTGAACAGATATGAAGCTAAGAATGTCTTTCTTTTTGGACCCATGCAAACTGTAAGTTTAAAGGGCTGATCCTGAACTTGTGAACAATTGATTGCTTAAAAGAAAAGACACTGAGAACACATACATTTGAAGCAGGAGATGTATTTCAGTCCTAAAACTAGAAAAATTCTAGCCCAAGCACGGAAAATGTAACTGCGATATCATCCTCTCTTGCTCATTTGTTTTAGATTCATGCAGATAATCTGAACCACATAGTGCAAACCCTAACTGTCAGACCAAAGTTGGGGATCTCATGCTTATAGAGTCCTTGCTCTTGTGGTTGTGGTTTGACTTTCAGTTCAATTAAAAATGAAAATAAAGGGTGAGTGTGCCAAATGAAATGCGTAAATTCACTTCAACCTCTCTTTCTGGCAATCACTTTGTCATTTTTAAAGTTCAACATTCCAAATCTTGTAAATAAAGTAATTATGATTTAGAAAATATGAAAGCAAGATGGCTGGAGCTGCAAGTCATTAGTTGCCTTCATAAAAGATTATATAATATGATTAAAAATTATTATTGGCTCTGTTGTGTTGCAAATAAATATGATCAATGCCCCTTGATATGTAATGGCATTACTATTTTTTAATTCCCCACCATGAACTTGTCAGGTATTATCATGAGCCAAAATTGAACTGGACTAGTCTTATAAAAATAGTGGCTAAAAGAGCAGGTCAGAAGCTAGAAGACCTGCAGGGGATAATCATCTTCTGTCTCCCAACATACAAGGCACAAGGAGTGTAATGGTAATTTTCCTTCACTTGCCTGGATATGTGCAGCTCCAACAACACTCAAGATGCTAGAAACCATTCAAGACAATGCAGCCTGCTCGTATGGTGCCCCCACCACAACCTATAACATTCACTCCCTTCACCACCTCCACGTAATGGTAGCAGTGTCCCATCTATAAGATGAATTTCAGTACTTCACCAAAGCTCTTTTGATGGTAATGTCCAAACCTGGGACCACTACTATCTCGAAGGACAGGACATATAGGATACATGAGGACAGATATATGAGAACACCACCATCTGAAACTTCCTCTCCAAATCACACACTATCTTAACTCAGATGAACATTACCAATCCTTCAGTGTTGCTGGGTCAAAATCCTAGAAGGCACTTCCAGACAACACTAAGTGTTCCGTTCTGCTAAATGATTCAATAAGCCAACTCACCTCCCCTTATCCACAGCAATTAGAGATGGGTAATGCCCAACATCCCATGAAGGAATTTTTAAAAACAGCCTCTTTGAAAGAAAAGGTTACAGCATAAATCTGCTGCTCGCACAGGACAGAAAATACAAATTCTTTGCATCATGTAGACAGATCATTTTTGAACAGTAAAGGAATTAAGGGTTATGGTGAGTCATCAAGTAAGTGGCGCTGAATCCATGAAAAGATCAGCAATGATCTTATTGAATGTCGAAGCAGGCTTGACATTCCAGATGGGTCACTCTTGCTCCTATTTCTTATGTTCTTATAACAAGTATAACAAGGACATACAAAGCAGGTAAGCTGTGTGCTAAGTGTAGTTTATTGCAGACAATGTGAAGCTGTCTGCATTCCAAGAACTACGGAAGGCATGGGATATAAATAATACTTGGCCCACCGATACAAAAAATCTGGCTTCAAAATTACAAGCAGAGTCTAGAACAGAGTACAGCCAAACAGAAGGCAGGGACAGCGGGATGGTAACCATAGCAAAGTGTGCACCTGATACCTGCACAAATACACAATGTTCACCACAAGACAGACCTGGGATAAGACCTTGAGAGGTGTAACATTCAACTAGAGCTTGTGAACGTAATGCATTCTGCAGATGAAGTCAGGCAACTATTTTACCACAATAAATGCAGTTTGCCCAAGTGAAGCTGGAAAACACACAACCAAAACAGAGTGATGCAGGAACTAGTGCAAATATCCTACCAGTCTGAATTCGGAAGTAAAAATGTGGGATCGTTGGAACTCAAATGGTATCGTTGATGACCATTCAATTAACTGCATATTGCATTACATTGGCACATTTAAAATGCAATGCAGCTATTAAAGTTTGGCATGGAAACCACAAGTAGATATAAATGGGCCAGCAGTGGCAGGACTGTCAGCATTAGTGGATCCCAATATTATGATGATCTAAGAGATCACCAAGATGTCCATGGTAGCAGAAGAGACCAAAAACACTGGCATTAAGTCAGTCCCAGATATATAACAATTATACATGGACAGGTTTTATGCAATAGGAAGTTTTAAAGGCAGTGTCATATCGTACCTCATAGAAGATGCAATTCCAGCAACCCTCAAAAAAAGTACAGCACTCACATACAAGAATAGCTTAAATGAGAGCTGGAATGCAATGGCACAACCTGCTCTTTGCAATTCTACACAGACAGCTCAGACACGCTGAGCAAGTTGCTGAACCTGAACACGATTGCAGAATTTTCACTGGACATGCAAGCAGAATGCATAGACATTGAGCAGGAAGATGTGTTCAAAATCAAGCTATCGCATTTTAGTATTATAAATGCAACAAGCTTTAGTCAGAAGTATTTAACAACTCAAAAGTGAAAGCACATTTTCTTTTTTAAACCTTACAAACTCCACAGTGTTGATTTCGTTTTTGTAAATTAGTCTTCCCCTCAATTCTGAACTATTCTTCATTCTAACCTCAGCTGTCCCATCCAAATAAATACTTGTTAATGTCAAGCCAATCCTTGACTACAAGAGGTCCAACAATGATTTGTCTGAGAATCTCAAAACAATCCCATCCTGATCAATTCTTCTTTTAAGCATCAAACAGCACAATTTTTCATCAACTTGTACAACATCAACATTATCCCATGGTCTCTGCCTGTGTTATTAAATTTCACTTGGTTGAAAATAGCATTTTTATAACGACTGAAGAATGCTTTTACTACTTCATCATATATAGTATTTTCTTTTTGATGTCAGCCGCTGTTACGATATCTGCTTGGTGGTTGCTGCAACCTTATAATACTCTTGGTCTTAGGTCAAAGAGTCTACTGAGAATGATGAAAAACATTAACTTTTATTTAAAACCATAGTTAACAGTAACAACATTGAATAGGGAATTCAACTTGCCACAAGGCTACTAGAAAACACTATTATATCACCAGACCATTGTCTGCATCACTTCCTGTGAGGATATGGACTGTGTCTCATTTGCATATACCTCCTATACTGCAAAGATTAAACAGAAGGTTAAGTTGGATCCATATGCTTTCTAGTCTTGAACAATTAACATATTCGAAGCTGTTAATACAATTAGGTCAAAGTGCACTCTTGATATAATCAATCCAGTGTTTCCTTGCTTGAAAACTTATAATTATGAATAATTTATTAGAATCATTCACTCAGCACTATAATAGAAACAGCATAGAATAACAATTGGAATTGAAAGGGAAGCCAAATGTCAGGCTTCCTCAAATCTACCTGTGTAATTGGTTATCAGTGAGAGATAGCTTCCTCTGGCATGCACTTTTAGTCAGAAATCAGACCTGAATGTTCTTCCTGACCAAATGATAACTTAAAATGAATGGACTATTTAATTGCTTGGAAATGGAATGCAAGCACTTTAACTGTTCATGGGTAAATGTGACTGGTCGGAATTTGACCTTTTTTGCTCATTCTAACCATTATCCAGGCCTTGTTCCCATTTGTGAAAAATATACTGTACTGCTGGTTAAAAACTGATGTATCTTATCAAAGGCATGACCTGAGAAAACAATGTGGAATTGTATGAGGGGAGAATGAAAAAACTCTCAAGTATTTTCAGCACAAAAACTGACTTTAGTCAAATAATTTCAGGTTGTTATTTGTACTCCACTGTAGTTCCCTCTTGTCATTCTTCAGCTAAACCCATCGATATATTCTTCTATTAACTCCCTCATGAGTTTGTCTAGTTTACTCTTAAATACATTTATGCTGTTTGCTTTTTATACTCCTAAATGCCACGCTCTAACCATTCTCTGGGTAAATTTGGCTTGAATTCACTATCAAATTTATTAGATACTATTTTACATTTATTTATTTATATTATGCCCCCTACTGCCCACAAGAGGAAACATTGTCAGCAAAACAGAACCCCTTGAGTATTGTTTCAACACTACGGGTGGCATTTGTTGTATTGATGTGTTAGCAGAGCTGTCTTGTGACCTCACTAACCTAGCTAGCCCCATATGGATGAACATGTGTTCAGCAGCGTGTAGGAACCCCACCTATTTAAAGGGTCTTCAACAGTTTGCATGTTTGATCTTGATTAAACTGAGTTTCTGAAAAAGCTTGGTGTTTTGAGCAGTTTGTCAAAATGGGCCAAGTCTGCATAGAGTGTTTCTGCACATAAAGGAAGTCTAAAGGGTCCCTGGTACAATAATTACCCAGATGAACTGGCACCTTTGCTATCTTTCCCCCTTGCTCTACAAAAGCTTGTTTATGAAGATCTTGTGGTTGTGGTGAAACTTTCATTTCAGTAGAATTGAAAATAAAGATGTTGGTGTCAAATAAAGTGTGCAGGTTCACTCCTCGCTGTGGAAATCAGATTGCCATTTTTTAAAGTTCAACATTCGACATTTTTAAAGAAGGCAATAATGAATTAGGGAATGAGAAGTGAAAAGACAGAGCTGCGAGATAAAAGAGTTTTAACATTGCAAAAAAGAGACAAGAAAGTTTAAGCTTTTCATTAGTACATATCAGAACTAGGACAGAAGCAACAGACTTGAGGTCGTTGTTACAGGAATGCAATAGAGATTGACAGTCTCCGTGACCCTTTATTTAACCAATGAAATAGTGCATTGTACGTCCAAATTTGTCAACCTACACAAAGTAGAGTCAGGTGCATTAAATATATATAGCTTTTAGCATGCCCAAATGCATCACGCTGAGAGCCTGCCTGATTATCTTAAATTTGGTTCTGACGTAATTCTTAGTGCAGTTCAGATTATTTACCAAATGATGTCCCAATATAAACAGCACATCTGATGATGGATATGCTATTCTGCAGCTTGCAAGCAGAGTCTGGCTAAATACAATCAGCTTACTGTCTTTTGTGAATAGTCAATGAACATGTTTTTTGATATGGTCTGCCTGTTATTTTGGGTAAACAATGTCATTAGTTTAATGTTTTCCACCATTAGACTAAGGTTATCCTCTATGTAAGTTTGAGGAAGATTTGTAGCTCAGGGTGTGGATTAGGTTGTAAGTTTGCTCGCTGAGTTGGTGGATTTGTTCCCAGACGTTTCATCACCATACTAGGTAACATCATCAGTGAGAGTCTCCGGTGAAACGCTGGTGTTCTGTCCCACTTGCTATTTATGTGTCTTGGTCTGTTGTGGTGGGTGATATCACTTCTGGTTGTTTTTCTGAGAGATTGGTAAATGGAGCCAAATCAATATGTTTGTTCATGAAGTTCCAGATTGAATGCCAAGCCTCTGGGAATTCCTGTGTGTGTCTTTGTTTAGTCTGTCCCAGGATGGATGTATTGTCCCCATCAAACTGGTGTCCCTCTTCCTGGATCAGTGGTGCTGGAAGAGCACAGCAATTCAGGCAGCATCCGAGGACAGGCAAAATCGGCGTTTCGGGCAAAAGCCCTTCATCAGGAATTATTCCTGATGAAGGGCTTTTGCCCGAAACGTCGATTTTGCCTGTCCTCGGATGCTGCCTGAATTGCTGTGCTCTTCCAGCACCACTGATCCAGAATCTGGTTTCCAGCATCTGCTGTCATTGTTTTTACCCTGGTGTCCCTCTTCGCCTAGTGAGGATACTGGTGATAGTTGGTCATATCTTTTGGTGGCTAGTTGGTGCTCATGTAACCTCGTGGCTAGTATCCTGCCCATTGGTCCAATGTAATGTTTGTTGCAGTCCTTGCTGGGTATTTTGTATATGACATTCATTCTGCTGGTTGTTGGTATGGGGTCCTTTAAATTCATCAGGAGCTGTTTCAGTGTGGTGGTAGGTTTGCGGGCTACCGTGATCCCTAGGGGCCAAAGTAGTCTGGTCGTCATCTCCGTGATGTCTTTAACGTATGGTAGGGTGGCTAGAGTTTCTGGGCATGTTGTGTCTTCTTATCATCCAAAACCCGACAAATGGAGCTGCATCAGGACATTACTTAAATGAGCCACAACACATTGCAGCACCCAGGAACTAAGAGAAGCCAAGGAAAAACACCTGTACAATATATTCAGGCACAACGGGTACCCGATAAGCGCAATCTGCCGATTCCTCCACAACAAACCTAAACAAGAAGACACATCTTGGAGATGATGACCAGACTTCTCTGCAGCTTCCCCATTCTCCAAATGGCCTGTGTTCACTCTGACACTCTCTTCCTATTTAATATAGGAGATCTTACTGTACATTTATATGTATGTATATATATCTTTATAACTTTCTAGCTTACTCTCAAAGTTTATTTTCCCCTTCTTATTTATTTTTGGGCATCTTTTTTTGAATTGTAAAATGTTCCCAATCGTCTAGTTTAGCATTCATCTTTGCCACATTGTGTGTTTTTTTCTTTCAATTCAATTTCGCCCTTATCTTCACTGGTTGACCATTGATTGCTTTAGAGTCAAGAGTAGAGTGGTGCTGGAAAACCACAGCAGGTCAGGCAGCTGCGGAGCAGGAAAATCAACATTTCGGGCAGGAGCTTTTCATCAGAATGTACATGAACTGACACAGATTATCATTGTTTTCTATGGCAAACATCATCAAACCACAGATTGCAATCTTGAGACAGTGAATAACTTTTTTATATAAGAGGAAGAAGTGTGCAAAGATTTGTGGATTAGCTATCTTTATAAAGCATCTTGAACATTGTAAACTACCTAGAGGTGTTCAGTGTAATCAGACAAAATTGCCCCTGAACCAAAGAAGGATACCAAAGCTCATTTAAAGAAATAGTTCTGATGTCTTAAAAGAGGAGAATTGAGGGTGGAAAAGTTTAAGGCAGAAATTACAAAGCTTTGGGCTTAAAGCTCAAACACACATCAGGGTAAAGCTGGAAGTGAATAGTAATTTTTTTTCTGCATACATCTTGCTGGTACCATGACATGAGTCACAGATGCCTATTGCAGCACATCCTGTTTTCAAATCTTCTGCAAAGGACAGTCAGGACAACATTCAATGTTCAGCCATAAGGACCCATAAACTACATTCTAGCAAGTTTACAGTTTTAAATATACAACATCAATTACTTTAATCACTTGTAACAGATGAAGTAGGATTAAACTCCATTCCCCAAGCATGATAAAAACCAGTAAGTTCCATATGAAAAATGCAAGATTATTCTCACAATAAAACTACAAAGCGCCCTTACAGTTAATCTACAACTAGAAACCTTCTAAATCACACATCTGAGAATCTTAACACTGTTTTAAATTGTATATGCAACAGTAATTTCAACAAAATTACTGTTGCATCTAACCATTGTAGATGGTTAAAAAAAAGATCATTGGCATTTGAAAAATTGCCAAAAGACATTTTGGGCTCTTCTTGTTAATTCTATGTAAGTTAAACAGGAAATTGTATTCATTCTATGTTTGTACTTATGGGACACCGCAATGAAAACCAGAGAATATATTTGTTTAATTTATTGGTTTAGGTGCTGGCATAGAGAAATGTTAGCTACATTGAGAGCACCTTCTTTTCAAGTGGTTATACCATAGTTTTGCTCTCATTCTCATGAACAATATTGCCATGTGGTCAGACTAGCAGTTTAATTTTGATGAAATGGGAAAAATTGTGATCGGTGTATAAAAGCTGTTAAAGTTAAATCACGTCTGACTAATCCAAATGACTTCTTTGTCAAAATAACAGAGGTTCAGTGAAGGTGATGTGGACAAATATTGTATGTATGAACTTTCAAAAGGCATTGATAATGTATTGACATGTACATAACTGATTTACTCAGAAACAGAAATTGTGGAAAAACTCAGCAGGTGGGGCAGCATCTGTGGAGAGAAATCAGAGTTAACCTTTCAGGTCAAATGACCCCTCTGAGGATTTTATTTCCTCATTATTATTTTGTTTCCTTATTATTATTCCTTATCACAATTTTATTTATTTTATTCTATTTAACACGTTCTCTGAAATACACAGACCTAAGCACAAGCACAAATGAGCTTTGGCTTATCTTCTCAAACTCAAAATGCTCTTCCCCCAATACCCCTTCCAGGTTAGTTACTTTCTAGTAAGTCTTCTTGTGTATGTGGAAATGCTGAGTATTTAGAAGGTTAATAATAATTGTTAAAGGCTACAAGGAAAGCTGTTGCACTTGAGAAAGGCAATGCCCATGACTGCTAGCTCTCTGAGCACACCACTTGCTCCCAGTGGGATTTGAGAAGGCACATTTGATGGGAAGTTATTGCCATTGTTTATGTCACACCAGTGTCTCCTGCCAATTAACTACAGCCTCTGCCCATTATGGAGCATTTTGTCATGCAAAAGACAGGGAAGTCTGACAGAGAGTGCAATGTCCTTGGGCAATATGCTTGCCATAGTTAAACAATGTTTTCAAGTTGTGAAGTATATATCTTGAAGTTAAGTGTGAGCCAAAGCTATTAATTTGAAAAACGAGTCTGTTGGACAATTGTTGTAACTTCTTCCTGTTCTTCCACTTTTGCACAGCTTCAGCACCTACTCCAGTTAGACTGAGCCTTACCAGGCTTTTGTCATTTTGGATTCAGCTCATTTTTAATCTAGGTATACATGTGCTGCAATATTTTAATTCTTCTTGCATTTAGTCATGAAGTCACAGCTCATTAACTCAAGAAAGCTTAGTTAAATTGGCTCCTTTTAAACCATAAGCTTGAGGGGTTTGTGAGAAGGGAATGGACCCATCATAAATTAATCAGATGGGGTGCATGAATTAAGAAGGGGAACTAGTTCTTCCCTCCTGTAATGAATTGGAGACTCTTGACCCAGGCTCTGGTCATAACAATTATTTGCCGAGCATCACGTGAATTTGAGCCCAATCCTGGGATTACATCACTCAGGTCAGGATGTGAGACTTTAGGATAGAGTTAACTCAAATGCTTTACATGCACTCCACAATAAGATCATCATGTGGACTGCATCAGAGGCCACTAGCAGCAATGCGGGTTTCTAACAAGTAGCGCTAGGCACTGGGGGCAAAGGTAGAGATTGTGGGCCGTGGTGCTGCCCCTGGCCTGGTCCCCCCGGCCCTTAATCTGAGCATTGTGACCAAGCCACCCCACTACCACCACTGCTCAATGCAGCATAGCAGGGACACTCTGAGAGTCCTGTACTGCCATGCCAGGCAGGCCTGGTTTAACCTCCTGCCTGGGCACGACCTAGCTCACCTCTGCCATGGAACTTCATGCCCCATATATCTACAGCAGCTTCTCATTTAAATTTAACTTCAGCTCACTTTTGGAAAGACATCTCTAGGTAGATAGAGACATCTACGATACTGACAGTAATGGCATGACCAGCATGATCCACTCTAAATCTAAATCTAAACTTTGAGTAGAGGCTAGGGAACCTGAGATGAGTATGGCACAAGCACATTCACATAACTTTAGATCCCGTGGGATAAAATTGATAAAGCAGTTGGGGAAGTGAATGGGGGTTACTAAGACTTTTCAAATTGGGGCATTAAAAACAAAATCAAGAAAGCATGCTGAATTTTTATGAACTACTGGACCACTTTCAGCATATGTTTTACATTGATTCCTGGACACATAATGTGCAGAGTTTGGAGGAGTTTTACCAGGAATTTGGGACTCCGGTAATCAGGAAAGGTTGGAGAAATGGGTTTTCTGCTCCTTGATCACAGATGGCCAAGGAGAGATTTCATAGAGGCATTCAAAAGGAAGAGATCAATTTTTACTCTTCCCTTGTTTGCAGTGTTTTTCAAGCATGTCCTTGACAACTGGACATCACCGGTTTAAGCCCGTTGACTAAAGGACTGAAGAGAAATGAGAAGAGTTTTTACACAGGTGTTTACCTGAAATAGTGGCGAGATTAGATTCTAATGGGACGTTCAAAGGTCAATTAGCTACATATATGAAGCTGACTACTTTACCGGGATTATGTGGAAAAAGCTGATGTGTGGCATCTAAATTGGACAGCCCTTTCAAAGTGTTGGCACATATATGATGATTAGAATGGCCTTCTCCTGTGCTGCAGGCTGCTATAAATTTTGCCTTCCGTAAGATTACTGTAAAATGGCTCGAAGATATTATTTTTTGATGCCCTAAGACAATCAGACCAGGGTCCAGGGGAACTCATAATAAACAATCATTGTCAGTTTTTGCACTAAACCATAAAAATGTTTCAACCCAAGTAAGCTTTGGCTTACCGTCACAAACTCAAAATGCTCTTTTGTTTTGGAAAACTTTGAAGGATTATAGGAACCTACACCCATCACTTACTTTTGTAAGTGTGATGAATAAGGGTCACTCAACCTGAAACGTTAATTCTGATTTCTCTCTACAGATGCTGCCACACCTGCTGAGGTTTTGTAAAAGTTTTTGTTTTTGTTACTAGCTTTGGTCATTTGCTTCGGAAAATGGTGACTCTATGTGAAAAGAAATATTTACTCCAATTTATCCTCTTTGATTAAATATTTTGTATCCAATCTTCATATTCCTACCACCTTTATCCATCTTGGTCTTCCGTTCTGATACCTTCTTGAGGACTTCCATATCTCTCACCACATGGTGGTGATTGGTGAGTTTGGGATTCAGGTATAATGCAAAGATCGCATTTTGAACTCTCAATGCTAAATACTATGTGCTACAAAAGGTATCTAATTGCACTCCAACATGAATTTTCCAGTTACCCTTCACATGGAAATAAATAGATAGAAAAATATGGGTTCAGGGAATTTTCTGCCTTTTAGGAAAGTATACACCTACATCACCAATTTGTGACTTCTGCACTGTGGCTTAAGATCTTTGCAACAATCAAATGTAGGTTGTTTGAACTCAGTGGCACTGCTGAGCTCAGTACCCCCACTATGTAGGTCACCCCCTGCCTCTTTTCCTCTAATGGCAAAAACTGGATCTGTGTGAAATTAGCCTGGATTCAGATCCCATGGATCAATTTGAAAGGACCCCTGTGCATTCCAACAAAAGTCCAGCTCACACACCCTGTCTGGAATACTGAAATATGTTATGTCCTGTTCAGCTTTTTAAAAAAAGTCACCAAAAATTGGTGTATCAGATTTCTCATTTTATCTATCACTTACTGGTTTGTAGCCTACACTCCAGTTCTTCAACCACAAGTAAGATTGGAGAAGGCTTACACAACAATAAAGCAGAATGGTGGTGGAATTAAGCAATCTACAGCACAAATCCTACTTCAACTGTCCCACAGAAAACTGGTAAAGGGACAATGAAATCAATGCACTTATTTTGCTCCTAAATGTCATACACTGTTCTCCAGCTAAAAAGGTGGCAGCTGACGAGATTTGAAACTGTCAAACTGGAGTCAATTATATGATAGTGAAGAAAAACAGCCCACGTTCAAAAGGTGTAAGATCAGTCTACACGCTATCTCTCTCCAATCGTTATTTCTCAGATGTGAATTTATGTTATCACAGGCAAAGATTGAAAGCGGTTTTAAAAACAAGAGGGAAATTATTAAAACATTCTGTTGATGGCAGTAATTGCGATATTGAAGGATCCTCCCAATTTAACCACAGAGGGTGTTTTCCAACTCAAATACATGGACACAGATGTTCCAGTTTCCAGGTAGGCAGAGATGTGCGGTGGCCACAGTTAGTAAGATATACCCCTTAGAATTCCTTATACACTGACTCTGCGCGAATTGCCACGAACATTTCAACATATGATGGGCAATTCACTTGCTCCGTGAAATCTCTGCAGAAATGTCTCCATCTCTCCCTTTGAGTCGAAAACTTAAGAGAGACCTGACTTACTGACTTGGATAGTTACCTAGGAAATGTTGGACAAGTTAGACCCATGGAGAAAGTGAGGACTGCAAATGCTGGAGATCAGAGACGAGAGTGTGGTGCTGGAAAAGCACAGCAGGTCAGGCAGCATCCGAGGAGCAGGATAATCAATGGTTCAGGCATACATCCTTCATCTTGATTCTCCTGCTCTTCAGATGTTGCCTGACTTGTTGTTCTTTTCCAGCACCACACTCTCAAATTAGACCCATGTCTAACTCCTGGGCAACTAGATAACTGACACAGTCTGAGCTCCTGACTCCCCCGATCCCAACTTCAAACGTCTCCCACAGATGTGCTGCTGTCACGCATTCAATCAATTTTGCAATGGTGGTTAAAAAAAAGAAAAAGCATGAGTGAACTTTGACAAGAGTTCTGCACAAGGGTTCAGTAATCTAGCTGCTCACTTTCACAATACTCCATCAGCATGTTTTCTCTGTTCACAATGACTCAAGTTATTAAATAAAAAGATAACACCTTTATAAAAGAAATGTAAACTTCAGTGGAAATGAAACAAGGTCAAATATTTTAAATAAATCAAAGGTGAATGCTGGTGTATACTGCAACAAAAACAGGAAGTGACGGAGAAATTCAGCTGATCTGGCAGCCTTTGTGGAAATCAGATAAATTTCTCCAACATTTTCTCTTTATATTCCAATATTTTAGTATTTTGTTCTGGAGTCAGAATTTATCAAACTCAGCTATGATTCAGGGTAAAATGCATTATGGCAGTCACAATTTATTTCACAGTTTTTTTTATTTCAAGAAAAGCAATGCTACATTTTTGGTAAAAAGAGCAATAATCTATACTTTTGTTTTATTATATAAAAAAATAACTTGATTCGAACCAGCGAATCCTCAGCAAAACCGATCTCTTTCACTTCATTTTTTTAAGAATCTACCAATATAATATCAAAAGCAATATTTTAACTACCGATCACTCATTGTCACAACGTTTGGGAAGTTGGATGAGGTTCTCAAGGAGTCAAAGTTCATTGCACGAAGAGAGTTGTGAACTATAGTCTGGACGCAGAATATTTTGAAAATTAATGTCGGAATGTCTTATCCATATCTCCATTTACCCCCAACGCCCCTCATACCTCCTTGCCAACTCATGCTCTTTTTGCATTCTGTGTCAATTTATAGCTCTACATGTCCACATACACACTCTATACAGAACCAATGAACTCTGTAACCTCAAAAGCAATTCTTTACTTCCTTTAGAAAAATTGTTGTTCTTACAATCCTTTCTATGTCTCGTCCATCAGTACTTCAATATCAATAGCAGAGACTATATGCACTTGACATCTCTTTCCCTGTGTGAATGAACAATAAAGCCACTGACAAAACGATCAAAGTAAAATAAAGTTGTCAACGATTGGGCCCATAGGGGGGACCCTCGCTCACTTCGAAGCATCTCAGGCAAGGTGCCCCCTTATTAGCCTGCTGTTCTTAGACAAAAGGAATATTGTCATAGCCCAATAGTCGGAGACAGTGAGGTCTGCTGATGCTGGAAATTAGAGTTGAGAGTGTGTTGCTGGAAAAGCACAGCAGGTCAGGCAGCATCTGAGGAATGGGAAAATCGATGTTTTGGACAGGACCCCTTCATCAGGAATGAGGCTGGGACCCTTGGGGGTGGAGAGATAAATGGGAGGGGAGTGGGACTGCAGTGAAGGTAGCTGGGAGTGCAATAGGTGGATGGAGGTGGGGGTAAAGGTGACAGGTCAGAAAGGAGGGTGGAATGGATGGGTGGGAAGGAAGATTGACAGGTAGGACAGGTCATGAGGGTGGTGCAGAGCTGGAAGGTTGGAACTGCGGTAAGGTGGTGGGAGGGGAAATGAGGAAAGTGGTGAAGTTCACATTGATGCCATGGGGTTAAAGAGTCCCAAGGTGGAAGATAAGGCATTCTTCCTCCAAGCGTCGGGTGGTGATGGAGTAGTGATGGAGGAGGCCCAGGACCTGCATGACCTTAGCAGAGTGGGAGGGGGAGTTGAAATGCTCCCGATGCGTTGGGGAGACTGGACGTCTTCTCGCAGAGCACTTTAGAGAACATCTCTGGGACACCTGCACCAACCAACCCCACTTCCCTATGGCTGAACACACTCTCAACCCAAAGCTCAATAGTCATCCATACTGTCAAGGTATGGAAGGCAATGCGTCAGGGTGAGGGGAATATTGCCAAAACATCATTTTTGACCCCCATAATTGGTTTGCCAGGCTTTCAGCCAGGTTTGATGGACTCTGGGTTTAAACTATGGGCAGGTGCGGCATGTGTTTCCTGGCTGATTTATTCGCAAGGGATATACTGATGTCCTTTGACCTGTTGGCTCAGAAAATTTGAATTGCCTAGTGTAGACCTCTTTTGTTTCTTTCAAACTAGAAACTTCATACAAAAAGAGACTACACTTCTAACTGATCCTTATAGGTCTGACATGGAGAAGAGGGTGTTGAGTGCTGTGGGTATGTTATCTGTTAGCAATGCTTATCATCCATTGAGAATCCCTTGGACAAGACCGAACGGCTCTGTAAGGTATGGGAGAGGGAACTGAACGTTGAGATCTCTTCTGAAATATTGGAGGACATCTAGGGAAATGCAAGAAGGACCTTGATTTGCAACAGGATCCACGCCTCCACAGAGTCCATCTGGCCCCAGACTGCCTCGATACATTTAAAGCGAGAGCATCTCTGATGTGTTCTAAATGTAAAGTGAGCATGGGCATTCTTACTCATTGTCTTTGGTCCTGCCACAGACTGTGGGCATATTGGAGCACTTTGGTGGGCGAAATAGAGAAGGCCTTGGGGACGGAGATGGAGATGGACCTGGTATCTCTTCTTCTTTGCTTTGTTAATTCACTTTCATTAGATGCACACAAAAAAAGGCTTTTCAGTATCCTCAGTTTTTGTGCCAGAAAGAACATTCTATTAGGTTGGGTGTCAGAAGATCCCCCAGGGCTGGTGTAAGCTAGTCATGGAGCACATCCCCTTGGACTTTCTGACAAATATGGTGCACCATAAAACTGAGAATTTCTATAAGACATGGTGGTCCTTTTTGGCCTAACTGGTTACAGATTTGTCTGCCATCCTGATAAGAGCCTTTACATAGCCATGGCAATTCTGTGTAATGAATCTGGTATCCAGAGGGGAGGAACTATGAACATATAAATATGTATAAACTTACATGCTCGATGATCGAGGGTGATTGCTTTGTTTTGCTGGGCTGTGTTATGGTTATTATCATTATTATTATTGATAAGACTTTTCTTTTTTAGCTTATTTATTAGTTGATATTTATTTATGTCATTAGCAGGTTTGTTTTTTTTAATATTGTTTGGTTTGAATTGTTTGGTTTTGTATTTGTTGTAATATTCAAAAGAAAAAAAATCTTTTTTTAATAAAAGGTATATATTTTTTAAAAAGCTGTCAAATAAACAACATTTTGTCTTGTGCTCATTTGTTTCAACAAACTGATGGAAGTCTGGAGGGGCAGTCATCAAAAATCTTGCTCATTATTGGAACAGAGAATGCCCTTCAAATGTTTTGGTTAAGTCAAATGATTGGCAAATGCAAGGTGGCTTGGTTTTACAGAGAAACAATTCCATAAAAGCCTCTGGGGCTATTGACACACTGTGATCATTGGACATAAAATAAATAAGTTGTATTTCTCCAAATTCTCTTTCATATAATTACAATATAATTTACTATTTATATGAACAAAATAGATGTCCGCTTTAGTTTTCTGACTGTAGCTGACCCTCCTCTGATTTTATACAATGCATTGCCGTACAGATTAGACTTCATCCTTGGATTATGCTGAGTTTAACTGTTCTCATTTAGGGTTGGTATGGATAGGATCACTCCAATTTCTGTCAACACCCCTAGGGCAGGACAAGGACAATGAAAGATGGTTTCTTCTCTTGATGGCTTGCTATGACCCACTACTAACACGTGTGCAGATGTGGAATTTTAATAAGGGATCTGGAAGCCATACCAGTTTCTACTTTTGGCTTCTCCCATTGTATTTAGAATCACCATGAAAGTGATATACCACCTTCTTCAGTCCCTCTCGCCAGTCACCCAGTCGTCTTCCAATCCTAGTGCACTTGCATTGCTTACCACTGTGTATTTCCCATCTGGTCTAAGCACTTCTCTTCTCCTACCCTTGGCAGTGCCATTCTATTCCAAGTCCCTTCACCAATTTCCCCCCCCCCATATATATACACAACAGGTAGTCATAGTTTTTCAATCTCTTCCAGGTTACTTTCTTAGAAGTTGGCTTTTGTTGCAAAAACCATTCTTCAATATTGATATCTTCTGCTATGAATCATGGTCACTTCATTGCCTCCACACTTTTAACTCTACAAAACATCAATGCATTCAGGAAAGAAAGGGTGGGGATAAAGGAAACGAGAATTTGTTTAAACATAACCAAGCTGCAATGTTACAAATTCTGGACCAGTAACAGTGAAAAGCTGACATAGATACTGATACTCTTAATAATGTTTAACATATCAAGATATCACTTAGAAAATACAAATGCTTTAAACTAAAAACCAGAAAAAAAGTTGAAGATTTCATCCAATTTCAAAAGTCGGGATATCCTAAACAAAATGAATATAAAGACATTTTCTGGTTTTGAGGTAAGTCCAAACATTCGCTCATTTATACACATCAAATAATTTTCAATGTGGTTCATATCCAGAGAGTTGCATACGGTCAGATGGTGAGGTATGAAAGGTTGGCTTTTTACCCAAGCCCTGAAATTCATTGTCATTTATAAATTGAGTTAATTTTGTGAATTGTTCTTGATCTTCCAGATTGCTATTTCGAGACTGATCATCAGCTGTTGTCAAGTCACAAGTGCATTGGGAACACAAGTCTTTGGTTTTTAACAAGTTGGAGATTCCATCGCCATAAGCATCCACATCAGAATCGTCTTTATCAGAATCATCATTAAAACAAAGTTTTACTGTACTTAGAGGAACATCAGCACTTTTCCAAAGCTCTATGCTCATGGGTTCTACCTGAGTTTCTTGGAATGAACTGAAGTTGTATTGCAAACTCTTTCCTATTGGGTCATTTTCAATAGCATTGCTGCTTCTGGCTTCTTTATCATCTCTTAAACTTGACCAGCACTGTACATTATGGGGCATTGGACTTTCAGGGCTGTTCTGCTGTGTAATGCTTGTACTGTCCCTATCTTCAAAGGATGATGTTAGGTAGTTTGGAAGGTCACCCGCAGTCCTATAGGTGCAAGCATCTGGCTCATTCAGAAGGCTGTTACGTTCATAACTTCCACTATTGAAACTATTACTTTGGTAGGAAGCATTTTCACCCATGTCAGTTGAACAGTTAGTTGTGGTGGGCTGTAAGTTTTGGGCAGGATCTGTGCTCTGAAATTTCAACTGATAATCATTTGAGGTTTCATCATTCATAAGAAATGAGATGTGATCACCTTCTGGATTCTCATTTGACTCCTGGCATCGCAGATTCATGTGCAACTCCTCAGAAATAATGGCCTGTTCCAATGAGAAAGATATTTCCTTAGTTATTTGTGGTTATTGATGAACTTTTGCTGGAAAAGGAAAATATCTGTTTAGTTATAACTCAATATTATGGACAAAGATTTATTTGGATTATTGATCGGATATTTGACAACCCAATGAATGTTTGGGGCTGTGGCCAAGGATTATTATCTCTCTCACTCTCGAACAAAGAGGGAGAAATTAGACTTATGTTTGCAAATTTCAGGACATAAAGAACGAACTGTAATAGCTTTAACAAGTGTAGAAAAGGAAAGTGCAGGAAAAGCAAACTTTGGTCCCATTAGCAGGGCAGGCTGAGTGATTAATGAAGGAAATGAGGAAATGGCAAAGACTTTGAACAAGAATTTTGAATCTGCTTTCACAGCAGCAGTCCACAAAAAGCATCACAAAAATTGCAGAAAATCAAGGAGTATAAAGGAGGGAGGAACTTACAAAAAACACTCACTATACACCAAATACCAGGAAAAGTAATAGGATTAAATGGTAGCAATTCCCTTGGATCTGATGGCCTGCACCAGAGCAAGACACTTTCTTTATCTCTTTTGAAGAATAGCACATCAGTTAAAGTAGCTGACCATCGCTGCATTGTGCTGTTAGAGAGCAGGTTGACAGGGAAAGCTTATGAGTTTACTCCTTCTTAACTGTGGGCAGTGACACTGATTGTGAGGCAGCAAAAGGGGATTATTTTAAGCGTTTGCCAGTAAGAGCGAAATACAAATATCTTTAGCAGCACACATTTGACCAGTGAGTCCATGCACTTAAAACCAAAGCCACCTAAAAATTATCCTACCATAATGAGGTCATTCTCGTTGTGGAGTTCAAAATCTCAATATTCTTTCCAATTCGTGTTGAGGAACAGGGGGTTTGAAAGGCCAAAACAAGCAGTAGCTCTGGCTGGTGATTATGAGCTAACACACAAGCATATTAACTCAGGGAAACTGCCACAGTACATTCATGATCAGAGGGAGAGGTAAAAAGCCCAGAGACAAGACTGGGCAAAAATGGAGACCAGACAAAGCTGCCAAATGCCATTGAAAAGGTAGAATTATATGGGAGAGAGTTGAAAAATCTCCCCAAATACTTCCACTGCAGGAAACCAGAGCATATGAATCAAAGTGGTTAGTTCCAGCTTGCCCCAGAAACAACATATCCAGGGGTTGTAAGTTTATCTGGTCAGTGCCTGCTTTAGCTGACGTGACTCAAGTTTCATTCTCACAACTCAAAGACTGAAAAATTGCAAACTGCCCTTCACTGTCTTGCCTGTATTAATGACTGTTGTGGTTCTGTTTTCCGAGCTGGGAATTTGTGTTGCAAACGTTTCGTCCCCTGTCTAGGTGACATCCTCAGTGCTTGGGAGCCTCCTGTGAAGCGCTTCTGTGATCTTTCCTCCGGCATTTATAGTGGTTTGAATCTGCCGCTTCCGGTTGTCAGTTCCAGCTGTCCGCTGCAGTGGTCGGTATATTGGGTCCAGGTCAATGTGCTTATTGATTGAATCCGTGGATGAGTGCCATGCCTCTAGAAATTCCCTGGCTGTTCTCTGTTTGGCTTGTCCTATAATAGTAGTGTTGTCCCAGTCGAACTCCTCCACTTTCTTTGTAAGCTCTTTACCTGTGGTTTGTATGTGTTTACTGTTGCGTTTCATAATTTTTCAAGCATTAAAACACCACTGCCTATCACTCAGAAAAACCTTGGAATCAAACTTTCCTTCATTTTCATGCAGTTAACTGATTTGAATTCAAGTGTAAGAGCTGCGTACTAACAAGTTAGCTGGACATGGGGCATAGCTGCTAGACTGTGTCTGCAGCAGGTGGAGAGGGAACCAACGAGAAGGAACAACATCCTTACTAATCTGCCAGCTGTAGATATTTCTGCCAAAGACAGTATGGGTAAGAGTGACCATCACACAGTCCTGCCTTCACATTGAGAATAACCTCTAGCGTGTTGTGTGGCACTATCACTGTGTCAAATGGGACAGACTCAGAACAGATCTAGCAACTCAAAACTGGGGATCCATGATAAGGCACTGTGGGCTATCAACAGCAGCAGAATTGTCGTTCAGCACAATCTGTAACCTTGTGGCCTGGCACATCTCCCACTCATCCAGTACCATCAAGCCAGGGGATGAACCCTGGTTCCATGGGGAGTGCAGCAGGACATGCTAGGAACAGCGCTGAAAATGTGTTGCTGGAAAAGCGCAGGTCAGGCAGCATCCAAGGAACAGGAGAATCGACGTTTCGGGCATAAGTTGAAGTTCCCCTCCAAGTCACTCACCATCCTACTTGGAAATATATCACTGTCCCTTCACTGTTACTGGGTCAAAATCCTGGGATTCCCTCCCTAAGGGCATTGTGGGTCAACCCACAGCAGGTGGACTGCAGCAGTTCAAGAAGGCAGCTCACCACGACCTTCTCAAGGGCAACTAGGGATGGACAATAAATGCTGGCCCAGCCAGCAGTGCCTTCATGCCACAAAATGAATTTTAAAAATTGAAATTAATCAAAAATGTGTTGCAACTGACTGACGGGAGTTAAAAAGAGAGGAGGGCTGTGTTACTTCCTCTCCTGTTTATAACAACATATCCTGTTCCTTTAGTGTTGCTGGGGTAAAATGCTGGAATGGCATACCTCACAGCATTGTCTGGTTTAGGAATCATTTTCTTCATGCCTCTAAAATGCCGTGTGCTAAATATATGTTGCTAAATACTTGTTTGTGATAAATCCATATGCAAACTTGTTTTTCTTTGGTGTTGGGTCACAGGTGCTATGTTACATTCTAGTCACACCAGAAAAGCAGCTGATCAAAAATCCATACACTGAAGACTGCCTCTCAGCTACTTCATTCTGGATCTGACAATTCATTCAATCGGGTAGGTAAAAACAATGACTGCAGATGCTGGAAACCAGATTCTGGATTAGTGGTGCTGATTCTGGATTAGTGGTGCTGGAAGAGCACAGCAGGTCAGGCAGCATCCAAGGAGCAGCGAAATCGACGTTTCGGGCAAAAGCCCTTCATCAGGAAAAAAGGCAGAGAGCCTGAAGCGTGGAGAGGTAAGCTAGAGGAGGGTGCGGGTGGGGAGAAAGTAGCATAGAGTACAATAGGTGAGTGGGGGAGGGGACGAAGGTGATAGGTCAGGGAGGAGAGGGTGGAGTGGATAGGTGGAAAAGGAGATAGGCAGGTAGGACAAGTCCGGACAAGTCATGGGGACAGTGCTGAGCTGGAAGTTTGGAATTAGGGTGAAGTGGGGGAGGGGGAAATGAGAAAACTGTTAAAGTCCACATTGATGCCCTGGGGTTGAAGTGCTCCCAGGCAGAAGATGAGGCGTTCTTCCTCCAGGCGTCTGGTGGTGAGGGAGCGGTGGTGAAGGAGGCCCAGGACCTCCATGTCCTCGGCAGAGTGAGAGGGGGAGTTGAAATGTTGGGCCACGGGGCAGTGTGGTTGATTGGTGCGGGTGTCCCGGAGATGTTCCCTAAAGCGCTCTGCTAGGAGGTGCCCAGTCTCCCCAATGTAGAGGAGACCGCATCGGGAGCAATGGATACAATAAATGATATTAGTGGATGAGCAGGTAAAACTTTGATGGATGTGGAAGGCTCCTTTAGGGCCTTGGATAGAGGTGAGGGAGGAGGTGTGGCACAGGTTTTACAGCTCTTGCGGTGGCAGGGGAAGGTGCCAGGATGGGAGGGTAGGTTGTAGGGGGGTGTGGACCTGACCAGGTAGTCACGGAGGGAACGGTCTTTGCGGAAGACGGAAAGGGGTGGGGAGGGAAATATATCCCTGGTGGTGGAGGGGAGAAGCTGCCTTCTTGAACTGCTGCAGTCCACCTGCTGTGGGTTGACCCACAATGCCCTTAGGGAGGGAATTCCAGGATTTTGACCCAGTTACAGTGAAGGGACAGTGATATATTTCCAAGTCAGGATGGTGAGTGACTTGGAGGGGAACTTCAAGTTGGTGGTGTTCCCATATATCAGTTGATCTTGTCCTTCTAGCTGAAGGTAGTCATGGGTTTGGAAGATGCTGTCTGAGGATCTTTGGTGAATTTCGACAGTGCATATTGTAGACAGTACATACTGCTGCTACTGAGCATGGCTGGTGGAGGGAGTGGATGCTTGTAGATGCATTGCCAATCAAATGTACTGGATGGCATCAAGCTTCTTGAGTGTTGTTGGGCAGCACTCATTCAATCGCCCTCTCTTTGCTGTTAGAGAATCTTGCAATAGGGCAAATGGCCATGATGGATGTTGTTGTATATGGGACTGACAGTCTGAAGGGCTTAATGCTGAGGTGTGTCATAAACTCCACCCACAATAATAAACTCATCTGTCTGGGCCTCCTCAGAATCTCTGTACCAATGTCTGTCATATCAGTGTAATCTGTAACATGTAAAAAGCGATATCTTGTTATCTATAAATTAATCTAATCTATCTGTTAGATTAGAAAGTGGTTTTCCTCTACCGTATTAGACTTAGCAGTTACCTAAAATGATCTCATACGTATGGAGTCAAAACATTTTGGGAGTCTTCATTTCCTGTAGTATTTGATCACCCATATCACTGCTGTACCTCGGATAAAAGATCCCACTCAGGATACACTTGTACGTCACATGCAGATGATGACCATAATCCCATAACTCTTATCAGCTTTAACCTTACATGTAAATCTATCGAGTGTGATTTCAGTGAAGAGACATGTACCACCTTCCCCACATTACAAACATTGCCTCCATGCTAGGCGACCTGAAAAAGCCTAGCCGCTATACATTGCTGGAGACCTAAATGAGCAGAAAGTGTGGGACTCTACCTTTCAGGGAGAGGTTGACCCATCCTTAAGTGCTGTCAGTCAATCCGATCAACCTTTCAAGCACAGGGAAGCACAGAGCTCTACATGCTTCAATGGAAGTATTTTCTTTCTCCACTAATTCTCTTCTCCAGATGGCATTCAGTTCTTCATGGGTATTGCATATATCCTCAGGTATGCCATTTGATTTTGTTATTAATACACACGTAGGTGGACTTTACATGCCCATACTTGTGTTTGAAAGTGAGGGAATGGAGGGGGGGGGGGGAGGTCCACAAATGTAGCATATGGCCCCCAAGTGCCATCCCATTTTCCCAAGAGGCTACTCAGTGGTGTAGGCATTGGGGGATCTGCCCACCCTTGGGACTACTGACCTCCTTAAATGATGTTTGTCGGAAAAACCTATCTGTCTCACTAATGTCCTTCAGGGAAAAATATCTGCCATCCTCACCTGGCCTGGCCTACATGTGACTCCAGAGCCACAGCAATGTGACTGACTCTCAGTTGCCCTCTAAAATAGCCTAGCAAGCCACTCAGTTGTTTGCTGTACATCTTTGGGGTGATCTCCTGTCCCCATCAGAGGCACACCATACCAAGGTCATATCCCTTCTTTGATCCTCCTCTACATCTTTCAAACTCCCCCCTCCCCCACACTCGAACCTTCCTTCAGTGGGGCCTGTCTCCATAACTACATGTTCTCTATGAACTGCCTGTTGTCTCAGTAATGGCTACCACCTGAGTTTGTCACTGTTGAGACTACAGTAGCATCAGACAGTCAGGTTAAGCAGCAGCCCCTTCCAAGCCAGGCTTTGTCCAAAAAGGAGAAGGAGGCTTTGCCTGAGCCCATTAACATCCAACCAAACATAACCTTTCTGCAGGGCAGTCAGCTTGATCAAGGGAATCACCTTCAAAACTCAGTTCCCCACCCCCCTCATCTCTCATAGCTCCCTTTTCACTTATAGAGTAATAGAGATATACAGCATGGAAACAGACCTTTTGGTCCATGCCAACCAGATATCCTAAATTAACCTACTCCCATCTGTCAGCATTTGGCTCATACCCTCTCAACCCTGCCTATTCATGTACCCATCCAGGTGCCTTTTAAATGTTGAATTGTACCAATCTCCACCACGTCCTCTGGCAGCTCATTCCATACATGTACCACCCTCTGCATGTTAAAGTTGCCCCTTAGGTTCCTTTTACATCTTTCCCCTCTCGCCTTAAACCTGTGCCCTCTAATTTTGAAACCTTCAAGTTAAGCTGGGTCATTGCACCATAGCTGTCTTCATCCATGAGACCATGCTCACAGTACCAGCAGTGTCTGCTACTTATTTCTGACACTGATGGAACTGCCAGAGCAACTAAATTGGCTGGTAGCTCTTGAGCATAGGAAATCCTCCCACTAATCTCTCTGATTGTTCAGCTCTCATTGACAAAGCAGCCCATTTTATTGGCACCACATCTACGAGCATCCACTCCCTCCGCCACCAACGCTCAATAGCAGCAAGATGCACTGCAGAAATTCACCAAAGAGACTTAGACAGCACCTTCCCATAAACTGGCTGATCAGAAGAGTTGTGTTCCCCAAAGTTCTACCAACTTAAATGATAATACAACAACTCCAAAAGACAAAACACAGTTATCTAGGCCATGCAGAAAGTGGTTTACATACCAAAGATTTAGGAAGTTGCGACTTAGCCAAACACAAGCAAGCAAACTGTTTCAGCAGCCAAATCACTAAAGTGATGATAATTGCACCTGCAATTAAAAGTAGTGCTGCTACCATAGGTGCAATCCACATTATATCTGCAAAAGAAATACAGACAAGTTTATGACCTCCATTAGAAACATGACGAATATGAGCAGGAGGAGGCTACTTGGCTCTGTGAGTCTCCTCTGCCATTCCATATGATCATGGCTTATCATCCAACCCAATAGCCTGTTCCTGCTTTCCCCCCAAAGCCTTTGATCCTTCGAGCCCCAGATTCTATATCCAACCCTTTCTTGCAATCATACAATGGTTTAGCCTTCACTGGTTTCTGTAGCAGAGAATTCCACAGGCTCCCACTCTCTGGGTAAAGAAATTTCATTTCATTTCAGTCCTAAATGGTTGATTCCATATCATTACATTGTGACCTTGGGTTCTGCACTCCACCACTATTTTGAACCATCCTTACTGCCATCTACCCTCTATAATCCTCAATAATCCTGTGAAGGTTTCTGTAAGAATCCCCCCTCATTCTTCTGAACTCCAGTGAATATAATCCTAATCCAGGTAGAGACACTACCACTATATCACAAGGTCGTCATCAGTTTATGTGCTATAATGAATAGATGTGCATTGGTCCCAGTCTACATGCTAATCACCTTAATTCCTGCTAGGAAAAATCAGGTAGATGGATAGCTAGATAAACAGACATATAACCACCAATGGAAATTACTGTTACAATCTTTTCAAGTACTCAAGGGCTAATTGTACTTTTTAAAGATATTACATTTAAACACTTCTTATAAATTGTGTGGTTTGCAATCTCGATATCAGTGAGAAAGTCCAGGTGAGCCCCAGAAAATGGGCAGAAGTGGGGCAAAAAGAAGGTTAAAAAGATCAAAAATCTGAATCTCCACCCCAATCCTGCCCAGTTTTAAATGGTGAAAGCAACCAATCAACTCACAGGAAGGAGGTTAGGGATTTAAAGCTAATAATAGGCCGTGTAACACATACTTATCAGCAATAACTTAATTCAAAGCCCTCTGACCTCTCACTTTTACCTCCATCCGAGTTCTCTGATCTTGACCCTAAACCCAAGCTCCAATCTCCACACTGAGGCCTCAGACCACACCAGAAGGCAACAGCCCCCAACCTGCCCTAGTGTCATTTCCCCTGACAAGTTGAAACCCCACAGCAAGTAGTGAAATCCCAGTTTCTGTAGTGCTACAAATCTGTTTGCATTGAAAAATTAATTTTCCTTTTACTATTAACAATTAGTTGATATGTTTATCGAATGTGAATGCTCAAAAGTCAACAAGGCGATAGAAAAAGACGTTATGCATTCCACAAGTTCACAAAGAAATAAACGTTACTTACTTGTATTTTGAGGCGAAGTGGTTGTGCAGATTTTTCTTGAATTCCTCGTGTTAGGATTTGATATTGAATCAAACCTTGTTGTAACACAATAAGTAAACTTGGGTTTTAGACTGTTAAACTTAAAGTACCCTTTCCCTGAATCATCAGGCCATACTGTCTCGCTCTGTGAGAAAAGCATACAGTCATTAATCTAATGTTAATTACTCAGAAAATCATGAAATATAGACATCAAATTACTCATACTTAAGTCAGGACAATATTCTGTGGACTTTGGAAATAGGAAATAAGGACAGAAAATAAGGACAGCAGCATCTGTCAAAGGAGAGCCAGAAAATGTGATGATGCATTCGTCTGAAACATTTTGGCTGAATTTTCCCCTCCTCGATGTGACCAATGGTGAGGAAAATAGAAAATATGGAGAGAATATGAAAAAACCTAGAATCTCATCATCAAGAAAATTATGTGCAATTTTTCCCTCAAGCATTAAATGCTAAATTCAGAATCTCACCATTTATTTATGACCACCCTACTTCTGTGTACAAGCCTCAGTTTGCCTTGTACAGAAGAACCTCGATTATCCAAATTCACAGGCAGGGAGTATTTTGTTCAGTTAATTGAATTCCAGATAATCAAATGCCGGACAACATAGGTTAGCCTAACATCAGGACCTTGCAATCTTACCGGATAATCCGATATTCGGCAATAATCAAATGCCAGATAATCGAGGTTCGTCTGTACTCAGCTTCTTTGTGAGGGTGGGACAAATGTTAAACCAGCATGGTATCTGCATCTGCAGGTTGCCAAATATATTTCCTAGCCATTATCCAACTGCTTCTTCACAACACCCGTGCATTCTCAAATGGCCAGCATCCTCCTTGACCCTTCACCCCATGTGTGGCAGCAGTGACAAATCACCAGCTTCATCATATTATCGTTCCTGCTTTGAACCAACTCACGCAACATGTCAGCCCTTCAACGCTTTACTTTGGAGCCCAGGCACACCTATGACTTGCGGGCTTCCGCCAGGTCACCTTATATGCAGGGGCACACACTCCTCTCGTACAGGCTGCATCTCAGGGCTTTTAGTTCACTTTCTTAGCACTTGTTCATTTAGCACTTATTTTAGGGATGGGAGGGCCTGCCCTTGTATACTTCAGATTAGCTCATGATTACTGACTCACAGCCTGCTAGCATCTGTATGGGTCATATTGGTTTATTAGTGTCCAGACTCTTTCATGCACAGTCACAAGCTGCCAGCTTCTTGGCCTTGCTTTGCTTTTCAGTGCAGAGGGAATGTCAGGCAGCCTGTTATATTGGGGGTCAATGAACAATCCGGGGGCTGGATATTTCACTGCACAGCACTGCACTGCATCAATATTGCATGTCAGAAGTTTACATAGTGAATACGCTGCAGTGTTTCATGCAAACGGCCATGAGGTGAATGTCAAAAGGGGGCAGTCCTTAATGGAGTGAAGAGGGACTAGTCAGTCAGGAGGTACCACCACAGTCAGTGAACGGGCTCATTCTATTCCAGTCCACAGATTTGTGCCTAACTAATCACTGCTTTAGTCCCACCAGATTCTGGAAATCCAAGGTTTAAAATCACACAACACCAGGTACACAAAACATCAACTTTGTACACCCCAGTCCAACACCGGCATCTCCAAATCTGGAAATTCAGGTCCATGCAAAACCAGGGATTGGGCCACAGTCTAATGCAACCAGTTTGAGGATTACAGGTCAAACAGTTGGGTTCAGTGGAACATTCAGTGCAGGTTAATTGTTCCTGCAAATAGACAAAGGGAAGGGTTTTGGGTTAGGTATGATGGAAGTGGATGGAACAGCAGTTAGGGATGTAGAAGCGCAAAAGGTGGTGGTGTCCCCAGTGCACTAACAGAAAGCCAAGAGGGCAGGAAGGGCCAGGAGGTTGGGAGGATGACATAGGGGAGGGGCTGCTGCATGCAATAGTAAGGGTGGCAGTCCATGTATCTTGGTGTGGCTGTGTATATTGGCAGAGTTAGAGTGAGTGCTGACCCTGTCAGTGTGAGGAAGCAGAGAGAGAGGATAGTGGCACATGATTGTTGTACAATGTAAATTAAAATCTTTTCAACAAAGTCCAAACACACAACTTCCAGGTAGTTTTATTTCAACCAACAACACACTTTGAAGTTCACCTCCATTCAGGATGACTCTTCTTTATATACATTTGAACACAATTAGTTAATTAGTTCACAATGGGGGTTGGTTAGCTCAGGTGAAGGGTCAAGGAGGATGCTGGCCATTTGAGAATGCAGGGATGTTGTGAAGAAGCAGTTGGATAATGGCTAGGAAACATATTTGGCAAGCTGCGGCTGCCAGATACCATGCTGGTTGGAAAGCTGGTTTGCAATGCAGAGTGACACCAACAGCATGGGTTCAATTCCCATACTGGCTGAGGTTACCGTGCAGGACTGTCCTTGTCTACCTCTTCCCTCAACTGAGGTGAGGTTAGACGACCACAAGTTGTGTCTCTGCAATGAGAGAGCAGTCCTATGGTCTGGAAATGCCCCTATCCGTGAAGCAGGGAGTGAGTTTCCCTTTCCAGTGGGTTAGGTCCTCATGATAACAGTCGGGCACTGTTCCTTGCTTACAGTGTGTGAAGTGATGTACAACTGAGCTTTCCATATGGTGTCTGTAGTACGAATGCTGGAAGGTCCAAGCAATGACAAACACTTTCACCTCTCTGGCTGCTCAATTCTCTGAAATAAAAGGCGCAGAAGAACTTGGTTTGTGTAATGGATGAGGTGGAAGAGTGGATGACTGTGAAAAGTCGCTGCATGATTCTGACTAGGCAAAATATCTTAACTGAAAAAGGGAAGAAATTCTACCCGTTCTCTCCATTTCTGTCTCCACAGCTGCTACCAGACTTACTGAGTGTCTACAACATTTTCTGTTTCTATTTGAATCCTTAAACTGACACATCATATGCAACAATTTTGAATTAAATTGAAGCTGATATTTATCTGCATGCACAGATTTATACCTCAGAACCTTTTTAAAGAGTAAAGTTTCATCACAACATTTTGTTCCTGTATTAACAATTAAAATAAAATTTCTAAAATATTTTTCAGAAATAGTGCACGGATTTCCTGAGTAGAACAAACGGTCTGATACAATTATACCAGCAGACATCAGCATTTTAATAAGACTCGACCATCTTCACACTTGTATTTACTGTACATCAAGCACTTACAACAGGAATCAATGACCACCTCAAATATTTAGCAGAGGTTTAAGCTGAAGTTTCACATTACCATCAGACAGGTGAACACTGGTCCAGCAATGTCTTGAAAAAGGCATGGATGTTGTGACTAAAAAGATGTGACTTTGCTTATTACAGCTAAGGAACATGGCAACAGGAATCAGCTTTTCAAACCCCAAGCCTGTCACAATATTCAATCCAATAATGGTTGATTTTTACCTTAGCTCCATTGATTTGTGGCCATATAGGGTTAGTAAAGGTTATTAATAGATACAGGGATAGCGTTTGTCCACATGGTTAGTTGACTTCCTACTACAGTGTAGGAAACAAAACTTTAAAGTGGGCTTTGGTTCCAATTTGCCCTCAAATAGGAGATCAGAAAGGCTGTATTAGTGATGTGAAAATCCTTCTCTTCTTATTGGCACAACACTTATTAATGTAAACGCATGGATAGTATGCCCATTGCACATTTGTATACATTTAAAAGTATATAGTTACCACATATTCTGAGCCGTCTTTGCTGAGTAAGATAATAATATATTTTAATGAATTATCAATATTCTTCACAGTTTTTAGGTTTTTGTTGTCTTTTTGTGGAGTCAGAGGCATGTCAAGACTAACTTCAATGATCTGATTATTGCTTGTCACATTGATGATCGGGGGACCCAAGATGGCTGTATGAAATGATAAGGAAAAATGCATTAATAACTTAATATGAAAGTATCTAAAAAGATGTAGAACTTGTTAATGTAGTACACCATCACTGTCTGGGATTTTAGGTAAACAATTTTGTGCTAAGTATCATTAGTCATTCCAGAACTAGACTCTGCATTCCATGCAATGAGGAGTGCATTTTTAAATCCAATATTTAGCTAAACAACGGCAAGTATTTCTGCATTGCAATACATTATATCACCAGTTACCAAAATACCGCATATTCCCCATAATGCCATCAGATGTTAAAGTACTCCATTGAAATAAATCACAGGAATTGAACAGATAAATAATTCATCTTCATGATCAAAATAACAAAGATATTTTATTCTTACATTCCTTTGATTGTAAAGCAACTCTTGTGCTCAGTGTGTTCTGTGGGATTCCCCGTCAAAATACTAGGCCTGAAAAATTGCAGGTGAGGAATTGCATGCTGGATCTTTCATTCTTTTTGGCTGATTCCAAGGTGGCTTGAATTTTTAGCAGGGTTTTTCATTGCAAGGCCTAGAAAGTTCTCTCAGCATATCTTGATAACTACCTACTGCGTCCCTGCATTGACATCTCACTCAATCCCTCCTTTTTTCTCAGTCCAATGGGACAGAGTGAACCCATTGGGTAGAGGGATGCCCAACATAAGTTTCCTTAGCCCCTATAAAGAAGAAACCCTGTTCCTCACGGGAAAAGACTGGGATTGCTGCTACGGGGATAGTGAGGCATCTATCCAATTCTCACATTAACAGCACTGGCACTCTCATTAATTGTATACCAAATGTAACCATTGGCTATGACCACTGAGCCAGACATTTCTGGCTAAGAAGTGCCCAGATCCCTGACTGAAGGATGTAACACCTCCTTGTCCACATTAGCCTCTAGCCAAGACAGCATTGGCTGTGACCCATTCTCAGGACTACAAAGGGATAGATCTTCCCCCAAACGAGAACACCCTAGCCAAACATGTGACTGTGGCTTCTCCTGGACTGGTGCGGGAAGCTGCTCTTGACTTATTGCTGGGATCTCCTGACTGATGGGTGCCTCCATCGACTTTAGTGACAATGACATCCCTAAGAGTCTGAGTCATGGCTGCTTGCTTGCTGCACATGTACAGTGTCGCTGCATTTGCTGCTCGCACCTGGTGCAGGGTGAGACTGATGGAGTATCTTAATATACAGCGAGATGTTCATTCCTCTGACTGAGGGCTGCTGACCAAGGAGGTAAGCTGCCTGGTTATGCAGAGGGAAAACTAGCAAGAACATGCTGATATTGGAAACAAACATACTGGTCATATTAGAACACTGTTATGAGTTATTTAAAACAAGTTGGATCAATATGCATTATACGCAGGTTTGATGGATTTTCCTTTGGGATGTGTGACTGTATTCATTGGCATTGCATTGCATAATGATGTGAGCAAGCAGGTAGGCATGAAATGAACCAACGATAAGAGAAAAGCAGGCAGCCTGGAAATGTAGCCTGTTTCACTATACGAGCTGGGTATCTATCCACGCGTGAAAACTTTCTCTGTTGCAGCCTTCTCAATGCTAGATGGCACTGTGCACTGTAATACTCTCAGAGTGCACCACCAGTGTGTCAGAGGAGGGCCATGTTGGTCATCAGGGGTTGGCAAATGTCATGAGGTGGCACTGGTGCCCATTGATCACACCCTGGGCTGCAGGTTGATAGAGCCCAGCATGGAGGTCTTTGGGATCTAGTGAGGAGCTAAAGTCACCAGGTGACTGATTTCCACGTACAATTTTTTTTAATGTCCAGATTGTTTGGCAAGTTTTGTCAGATAGAAAGCTGAGGTGTGTTGAGTCATCAATGAGGCATTTAACAAACAACAAGCACACCTGCCCCACCCCCCACCCCGCTCTTAATTAGCAACTTGTCACTACCTAGTGAGAAATCTACCACACTGTTTGCCAAAAGCATAAAAGGTGCAACAAGTTTACCCCAACTTCCAGATGGGCTTCACTGGATTCCTGAAGAAGGGCTTATGCCCAAAATGTCGATTCTCCTGTTCCCTGGATGCTGCCTGACCTGCTGCGCTTTTCCAGCAACACATTTCCAGCTTTCACTGGACCTTTTGTTCAGTACTGTCACACATCTTGCCATAGCCTAGGGTTGGAAACAATGATTCAAACCTCGTTCAGAGGATTTGAGCCATTATTTACTATTTTAACCAGGCACAGTCACTTAATATTTCAGCTCAGTTTGTTCAATAAAATCCAGTGCTCCACCCTTAAAAGACATTTTTTTCCCTTGTTCCAAAACATCTTTGTTAATGTCAAGAAGGGCAGGTACATCCATAGAATGTTGTCATTCTATAGTATTTGTGGCATAATTTCACAATGACTAGTTCTTCTGAAGTAACTCCACAGAGGTCAGTATCCTGTCACCAAATCACACTTTATTTACATGTGGAGAGTCCTTGATGTTGATTCAGCTCCCTCAGAGCCAGGTCTCAGTGTGAACAGAACCTCTGACACTCCTGCTTCTACCTGGGATCAATGGTGCTGGAAGAGCACAGCAATTCAGGTAGCATCGAGGAGCTTCAGCAAAATCGACGTTTCGGGCAAAAGCCCTTCATCAGGAATAAAGCTTTTGACCGCAATGTCGATTTTGCTGAAGCTCCTCGATGCTGCCTGAACTGCTGTGCTCTTCCAGCACCATTGATCCAGAATCTGGTTTCCAGCATCTGCAGTCATTATTTTTACCTTACTCCTGCTTATACCTGTCAGTCAGAGCTCCCCGATTGGACCAGATTGACAGCCCCAATCAGGGAACTCATATTCTATGTTTTCCATCTGGATGACCTCGTTACAATCACTACACCTCCTAGACTATACTTCCTTCGAAAACCACACACAAAAGAAGTCTGAATGAAAGGAAGAATGATACATTCAGCAGGCTTTCATCTTTGAAAGGGAAGAATTGCAATGCATTGAGGGTTTATTGATGAGATAGATCTTTCAATTCTAACAGAGCATGTAAAACGCATTAAATACGTCCATGCACAAAGCAATCAGTTTAATGGTAGCATTGCTACGAATCGCCCCAAAATTACTAATAAAACACATTTTCGTGTGCAGAAGCAACAACATCGATCTGCAGTTTATGGAGCTGATAGCCCTCATTTACTAATTCCAAACACCAGCCTTAAAGTAAAATAATTTCCTCACCATTTTCCTCCCCATCAACTCTAACACGAGAAATTGTGCTTTCTGATGCATTGGTACAGATGCACCATATGTATATAGCTGTCCCTTGAGTCAGTGGGAGCCAAGTGGGAGGCAAGGGCCATCAAAGAAGGAGAACATGGAAGATTTAGGAGCTGTCCCCTTTATGAAGGAATGCCACAGAGACAAGCAGATTATTCACACAGCTTCTGATCTCATGAGCAATGAGTGACTAAGCTGGTCTCCATTCATCCCATTTTCCAAATCAGAGAATGAGAACCTTCTCATGGGAATGGGAACAAAACTAAGGTAGACATTGCCTCACCCACTCATCATTTACACCAGAAGAGAATGCCACATAGCTGTATGGGCAAGCACCTACCTACAAAACCGGCAACTTTCATCTCTGGAATCTAGGCATCTGGCAGGTGGGTGCTTCAGTAAAATTGGAGAAATTGGCACAAACCTTGTCACACTCTAGAATCAAATATTGGCAGATACTTTCCTGGTGTTTTATTGCGAAGTTTAACAGCATTGTTCAAGTCTATTCCATTCAAACCACAAGATTTTTGAACTTCTTCATTCAAAATCAGACTCTGCTCTCTCAGATGAGCACATTGAAAGATATCAGCCCACTACCCTAGCCGATGTTTATCCAGTCCCCATAAAACAATGAGTCACCTTTAACATAATTCCAGCTTGAACAGATTTTCACATTAAATATGGTCAGCCGCTGCACTAACATGTTAGACATTTTGCTGCCCCGTGGTTTGCTTTTCAGCAAGTGACTATTAGTAGTGCTGTGCTTGGCTGACTGCTGGGAGAAGCTGGGCAAAGGAAAATTTCATTTCAAACCTGCTTCCTCCTGCAACGAGTGACCAAGCCTCTACTCAGCATGTCCTCAAACAGTTTGGAGATTGGAGAGTTGTGTATATAGCCCTACTACTTTGTTGCTTTTAGTACTGTTTTCCCAATATGAGGTACCAGACCATCATTTAAATTTGATCTTTAGGACAAAATTGTGAAGATGAGAAAGTTTAACAAGGAGGTGTGATTGTTGTTTGCTGTATTGTAAACCTACCACTCTTTTAACTATTCTGGAAACTTAACCTACAAATAATCTTGAGACACTGGAGACAGTTGAGAGGGAATTGCCTGAGAATCAACTACATCGACTCTGGACCCCATGAAGTCTCATGGCACCAAGTCAACATCTGCAAGGAAACCTCCTGCTGATTACCCACACCATCCTCCCTCAGCTGATGAATCAGTGCTTCCTCCATGTTGAACAACACTTAGAGGAAGCACTGAAAGGCATGGTGAGAGTGCAGAAAGTACTCTGGGTGGGGGGTTTCAAAGCTGACCACCAAGAATGGCTCAGCAGTAGTACTACGGATTGAGCTTGTTGAGCCATAAAAAAACATAGCTGTTAAATTGGGTCTGGAACTGATGGTGGCGGAGCCAACAAGAGAGAAAAACATAGTTGACTTCATCCTGCCTGTCACAGATGCATCTGTTCATGACAGTATCGGTAAGAATGGCCACCGCACAATCCTTGTGGAGCCGAAGTCCTGCCTTGCATTAAGGATATACTCAATTGTGTTCTGTAGTGCTACCACCATGTTAAATGTCACAGACTATGAACAGATCAGGCAACTCAAGACTGGGATTCATGAGGCACTGTGGGCCATCAACAGCAGCACAATGGAGAGTACAGGAGGGCATGCCAGGAGCAGCACCAGGCATTCCTGAAGATAATGTGGCAATGCTTCCAAACAGGACTACTTGTATGTCAAACAGCCTGTAGCAGCAAATGGTAGAGGGAATTCAGCAATTCTACACTGAAGGATTCAGACCTAAACCCTGCAGTCCTGCCACATTCAGTCATGAATGATGGTGGACAATTAATTCACTCACTGGAGGAGGAGGTTCCACAAGTACCTGCATCCTCAATGATGGAAGAGCCCAGTTCATCAGTGCAAAATATAAGGATGAAGCATTCGCAACAATCTCCAGCCAGAACTGCCAAGTGGATGGTCCATCTTGGCCTCCTCCAATGGGCCCTGCCAACTGGAATCACTCCACGCGGTATCAGGAAATGGTTGGAGTCACTGGATATTGCAAAGAATGTGTGCCTTGATAACAGTCTGGCAATAGTCCTGAAGACTTGTGCTTAAGAATTTGCTGCATTCATAGCTAAGTTGTTCCAGTACAGTTACAACACTGGCATTTAGCCAACAATGTGAAAAATTACTCAGGGTGTCCTGTATGCAAAAAGCAAGACAAATCCAACACAGCCAATTACAGCTCCATCAGTCTGCTCTCAATCATCAGCAAAGTGATGGAAAATGTCATCAACAGCGCTATCAAGCAGGTCCTGCTCTGCAATAACCTGCTCAGTGATGCCCAGTTTGGGTTCCGCCAGGACCACTCAGCTCCTGACCTCATTACAGCCTTGGTTCAAATATGGACAAAAGTGCTAAATTCCAGAGGCGAGGTGAGAGTGACAACCCTTGCCATCAAAGCCACATTTACTCAAGTGTAACATCCAGAAGCCTTAACAAAACTGAAGTCAGTGGGAACCAGAGGGAAATCCTCCAATGGATGGAATTATATCTGGCACATATGAGGATGGTCGAGCTCCAGGACATCTCTGCAGGTGTTCCTCACGTTAGTGTCCTTGGCCTAACCATCTTCAGCTACTTCATCAATGGCCTTACCTACATCCTAATTCAGGAGTGGAGGCGTTTGTCAATAATTGCACAATGTTCAGCACCATTCGCAACTCCACAGATACTGATGTACTCCATGTCCAAGTGCAGCAAGACAGGACTGGCTGGACCAAAGGATCTGTTTCCACACTGTATGACTTTATGACTCCAAGAAACACTGAGTCATTTGACCAGAAACAGCATTAACAGGAAAAAAGCTATGACCAAAGGGGGCCAGACAGAAAACAGAAGACAATGCAAGGAGCTGGAGGTGAAGATAATCAGTGCATAGATCCAGACACCAAACAGAAGAATACCGAGACAGAATAAGGAACACAGAGAATTCTATTAAGAAGTGACCTGCTGTCAAGTTTTTCTATTTGATTATAAGAGAAAGACAGGATCTCATGTCAGTACTGTGTGAGCTCCTTAACATAGGTCCAAAACCTAGAAAGTTATGCTGAAAGCCTGAGATGCTGAAGTGCTGGGTATTTTCTCATAGGTGGTTGGTCAATTGAAATGAAATTCTAGAAAACTATACCATCAGGACAGTCAAGACCTGATGGAGACACAGTTAATGGAAGTGTACCTTGCTAACCATACCCATGAAACTTAACAGGTGAAGATATTTTCTAATTAACCTACTCAGAGATATGATGACACCCAGCAGTTTTCAGGACTCGTGACCTGTTATGAGTCAATATAAAACAGCATATTGTGGAGCTATGTAGCTATGTTAATGTGGAGAGTGATGTGAATGCTTTTGGCTTAAGATGCATCATTGCTGCATTGATTTTACAAAGTGAAATGAACCTATTTATTAGCAGTAGTATTCGCTTATTAATTCATGTTGTAATTTGCATTGGTTCTGATTTCTGTTAAAATAAAAACAGCAAAAGTTGAAATGTTGTAGGCCATTTTTTCAATTTGTTTATGGATTTATGATTTAACAATGCATTTGCAACAATACCAGTTGTCACTATCAGTACTTAATTGTTTTCACCATCTAGCTTTAAACCATTATTAATAAATTCTGTGCCTGTGCAATCATCAAATTTATTTGCTCCAACTTATTATGTATAAACTGTAACACTTGCCACACAGGTATAATTGCACATGCCATCTTAGCACCTACTTCATTTATAAGCACAAGTTATTTTGCATATAAAACGCTACAGATATTCATGTATAAACATAACTGGAAGCTTCCAATTAATTAAGGTTAGGTGACATAAAAATTCAAAAGAAGTGTTTTTGACAAACAGCACCTCAAGCCTGCTTTATCTGGTGTACTTCTATTACTAATAATCAATTATAATGAACACTGTTCTTTCTTCAAAAGTGATTGTTTCACAAATCTGAATTAACTGGGTTATGTTTAGTTTTTTTCCATCTCCTGTTCTACTGAATGGCAGATATTGGAATTTGATGAACATTTCCCATATCGCAGTCACCTCTCTCTAAAGGCCACCATTGATAACACAATCCAAGAATGGATGTGCTGTGCCAGTACAGCCTTCTATTAATCAACAGCAGTGAGTGAGTGATCACAAAGATCTCCCCAAGGCAACAAAAGTGTACAGAGCATTTGTTGTGACTTTACTCCCGGACTGCGGTAATTCCCAGTCCTGCTTGAAGCTAAGTCTACGAGGGTTCAAACATAATTCCTGCCAAATCATCTTCAAGGTCCCCCCTTCAGGTCCTCAAATGGCAAATGTCCCAGTGTATGGTGAAGAAAACATTCAAGGACACTCAAGTTACTTTGAATGACAGCAACAGCGAAACTAATGACTGAAAGAAGCTATTCAAATTGCCAACAACTTGTCTATTAACTTGTACCATGCTTCAAATGCTAGCATCTTAAAGATGACACCAGTGGTGGGTAAGCTGTTGGAAGGGATCCTGAGGGATAGGATTTACAGGTATTTGGAAAAACAAGGACTGATTAGGGGCAGTCAACATGGCTTTGTGTGTGAGAAATCACGTCTTATCAATTTGATTGAGTTTTTGGAAGAAGTGACAAGGAAGATTAGTGAAGGTAGAGCAGTGCACATTGTCTATATAGACTTTAGCAAGGCGTTCAACTTGGTTCCACACGGAAAACTGGATAGCATTAGTATATCACATGGAATCCAGGGAGACGTAGCCATTTGGATACAAATTTGGCTTGAAGATGGATTAGAGCGTGATGGTGGAGGGTTGATTTTCCGAAGGCCTATGACCAACGGTGTGCCGCAAGGATCAGTGCTAGGTCCACCACTTTTTGTCATTTATATAAATGATTTAAATGTGAATATAGGAAGTACGGTTAGTAAGTTTTCAGATAACACCAAAATTGATGGTGTGGTGGACCGCGAAGAAGATTATCTCAGAATGTAACAGGATCTTGAACAGATGGGCCAATGGGCCAAGGAATGACAAATGGACTTTAATTTAGATAAATGTGAGGTGTTGCATTTGGTAAGACAAATCAGAGCAAGACTTATATACTTAATGGAGAATGTTGCCAAACAAAGAGATGTTGAGATATACATTCATAGTTCCTTGAAAGTGGAGTCGCAGGTAGACAGGGTCGGGAAGAAGGCGTTAACTGGCAAAGCTATTCTGAGCTTCCGAGTTAATCATTTCAAACCAACAATTTTGCAAAAATTGTATTAGTCTTTGCTAGTACTAAATTATTACAGATTTTTCAAAAGGAAAGGCACTCACTGTCACGCAATGGACAAAGTTCTTTCGATTCCACCCAGTTGGATTGATCTGTGCTTGTAGTACTTCTAACTCGTACCCAGTAAAGATCGCTAAAAGATGTAAAAGTCCATGATACGTCACATGACAGGGTCGAAATATTGATGCAATGTTTCACTGGAATGAATCTGTCAGCATTCCTGCTTTAAATAAAATACGACAAATTTACCCAACACATCAAAGTTAGTTGAGGGTTTCATGTGCGACATTAACCAAGGCAAATTTAGTGGTTCTTAGCAGAAAATGAAGCAATTTTATTTGAAAAAACGGTAAAGTTAAGTTACTGTAAAAGTATATAACAGTCAGAATTGCATGTGCCCTTAGAAATTCAGAACTCAAATGCAGAGTTAGAAATTGATGTTTGAGACATAGGCTTTTGTTCACTCATTCCCCTATGACTTCATTCATAGGGATTCTGGATCAGTAGTGCTGGAAGAGCACAGCAGTTCAGGCAGCATCCGAGGACAGGCAAAATCCGAGGACAGGCAAAATCGACGTTTCGGGCAAAAGCCCTTCCGAAACGTCGATTTTGCCTGTCCTCGGATGCTGCCTGAACTGCTGTGCTCTTCCAGCACCACTGATCCAGAATCTGGTTTCCAGCATCTGCAGTCATTGTTTTTACTTTATTCATAGGGAGTCAAGTGCACCAAATGGGATTGGACACATCTAATATCAACACATAGGTCAATGGAACCAGGGCATGCAATTGTTAACCAGTCCATATATACTAAATTGATCTTACATAAATCTATTTACACCATTGATTAGCAGACATTTGAAAGACAAATAACTTCTCTGTCCAGGATAAGAAGCTGTGAGTTGCAAACTTGTGGTGCTGCAGCATTATATTTGGTGAAAGAATGTAATCATGGTGCAGCAAGTTTACATGGAGAGTTCCATTATGAATGTGGTCATAGGAATTTGCAACAAATAAAGTGGACTTCAAATGCATGCAAGTCAGTAGTTAGTTATAATTTTGGACATGAAAATGAAAAACTAAAAAAGACAGAAAAAATAAAATAGTGAATGGGAAAGCAAACTGTGACAAATTCTTAAGGAAAAGAGCAACCATTCCTCTAGTGCCTTTCACGACAGCAGGATGTCCAAAACCAATTTACAGTCAATGATGCCATAGACATCTTGGCCCATGCTTGTGAAACACGTTGCCATTCTCTAGCTCTGTGAGGGTAAGAGTAATTCGCAGACATTTTAAAAGCATGAGTTGCCTTTATATAGCACCTTGAACGAGAAATAAAACAGCAAGAAGCTTTACAAATGTAAAGCCAAATTAGATTAAAACAATTGGTGAAAGTGATTTATTAAAAAATAGAAACATGGAAACTTTGTCACTGATGGTGCAATACTGGCGAACAACAAAATCAAAGAATGTGGGGAAGATAGAAGCTGGGGGAGATTTCAGAGAAAGGTGAGCCATGGACAAAGATAACTAAGTGTTTTTGTCTGTAGACGTTTCCCCCAGATTCCCTGTCATAACTTTGACAGAGTGTGTTGGAATCCCAATGGAATGCTTGTGAAAAGAGATTTTGAAATGTAAATTCTGCAGGCATATAGCAACTCTCTCTGGCATGAAATCAGAAATCTCTGTTAAGTTGAGGAACAGGAAGCTGAGGGGATTAACAAGGTGATGGTCAATACTTTCTTATGAACTGTTCATGCTGCCATTGAAGGTGGTAGAGTAAGTTGTTAGAAAAGCTTTTTGCATTGTTCATATTATATATATATAAAAAAGATACATAGAGTAGAAAAAGGAGTAAGTCATGCAAAGCCTTAATAAATGCTGATTAGGCTGAAAAATTGTAGCTAATTATAGACAGTACACTTTAGGACAGACTGCAAGATGACAGAAGGATTTTATTTGACTAGTACTAGGGATGAAGAGCTGCAGTTAATTAAAGAGTTAATAGAAGTATTCAAAATTATGAAAACAAGACTGGGACTGCCATAGTATTAAGGACTTGGATTGAGAGGAATTTGTTAAGTGTGCACAAGAAAGTTTTCTGATTCAGAATGTGGATCTATGTACTAGAGAAGATGCTCACTGCTTTTCGTTATTTATTATAAATGATTTGGATATGACAATAACAGATATGTTTAGTAAGTTTGCAGATGACACCAAAATTGGAGGTGTAGTAGACAGCGAAAAAGGTTACCTCAGAGTACAAGAGGACCTTGATCAGATGGGCCAACGGACTGAGGAGTGGAAGATGGAATTTAATTTAGATAAGTGTGAGGTGCTGCATTTTGGAAATGCAAATCAGAGCATGACTTGTACACTTAAATGGTAAGGTCCTAGGGATGTTGCTGAATAAAGAAACCTTGGAGTGCAGGTTCATAGTTCCTTGAAAGTGGAGTCACAGATTTAATGGATAATGAAGAAGGCATTTAGTACGCATGACTTTATTGGTCAGTGTATTGTGTATATGAGTTGGGAGGTCATGTTGCAGCTGTGCAGGGCTTTGGTTAGGCCACTTTTGAAATACAAGGTGCAATTCTGATCTCCATGCGGTAGAAAGATGTTGCAAAACTTGAAAGGGTTCAGGAAAGACTTACAAGGATGTTGCCAAAGTTGGAGGGTTTGAGCTATAGTGAGAGGCTGAATAGGCTGGGTCTGTTTTCCCTGAAGCATTGGTGGCTGAGGGGTGACTTTATAGAAGTTTATAAAATCATGAGGGGCACATATAGGGTAAATAGACAAGGTCTTTTTCCCAGGGTGGGGGTGTCCAGAACTAGAGGGCATGCGTTTAAGGTGAGAGGGGAAAGATTTCAAAGGGACCTAAGTGGCAACGTTTTCACACAGTGTGAGTATGGAATGAGCTGCCAAAGGAAGGGGTGCAGGCTGGTATGATAACATTTAAAAGGCATCTGGTCTTTAACTTAGGATATCTGGTCAGTATGGGTGAGTTGGACCAATGGGTCTGTTTCTATGACTCTATCAGTTTAAAGTAATTGCCAATGGGTCCAGGACATTTTCTTTTTGTTGCACAGAGTGTTGTTGTCATTAAGATATAGGTCACCATATAATGATGTATTTTGATTCTATTTTAAATTACTGTAAATACTCAAAAGATTTGTCAAGATTTCATGAAGACTACTGCTGTCATGCATATTAGCAGTTTAAATACAACTAATCCATTAAAGCATTGGATAATTTGTAAAAGTTACTATTGCACAAAATAGGAGCTCATTGAATGTGAGGAGTTTGAATTATCAATTTGTGCTCCTGATTCATTTTGCTTCCAACTCTTCTCAAGAATATACAGCTATCATTCCACTGTTGTATTTACCTTGAAATGACTCACAATTATTCTTTATCAACATGGCTTTTAATATAGGTTCTACTGGCGGCACTTAGTAAAGCAAAGCAACTACACCTTCGTTCATTCCCTTCACCACTGGTTCATTATGCCCACAGTACTTGCCATCTCCAATGTACACTGCAACAATGTCCCCAACCTTCTTTGACAGCAACTCCCAAACACATGACCTCTGCCAAAAGATGGCAAAGGGATCAGGGACATGGAAATATCGCACACAATCCCACTTTCAGAAATATGCAGTCCCTTGCTCATTTGTGCATCATAATCTTAGAAATCATTTCCCAATAGCAAAATAGATATGCCTTCCTAAGAAAGACTGCAGGAATACAAAGAAGCTCAAAATTATCTGATCCAGGACAACTAAAACAGGAATAACTGCTTATGTGGCAGCAACACCACACACTGAGACTGAATTAAGAAACCACAATATATTCACCGTGGAAATATTTCAGAAATCCAACGCTAACACACAGATACTTACCTTAGCATGCAAGATTCGACAGTGTACCGTGTACCTGGGGGTGAACCAGTTCCTGGTTTCCATGTTACAATATGTTTAAAGTTTACAGAGGTTAATTTTACATTCTGTGGTGCAGGTAGTTGACCTAAAACTAAAGAATAAATATACATTTAGCCTCCTTATACAGAAAGGGAAATGCAGATTCTCACTGACCACAAATTTTACCACACTTGCACCTTGGCAGACTGGACTCACTGGTCAAACAGAAGCACTTCAGCAAAAATGTTGTTAAACATGAGAGGGTGCAGAAAAGATTACTGGGATTGGAGGGTCTGAGAGGCTACAGGGAGAGGCTGATTAGGCTGGGGCTTTTTGCCCCTGAACCATCAGACGCTGAGGGGTGGCCTTACAGAGCTTTATTAAAATGATGAGGAATAGAGTCAAAAAGGGTGCCACCGGAAAAGCACAGCAGGTCAGGCAGGAGAGTCAACATTTCAGGCACAAGCACTTCATCAGGAATTTTGGTGGGTAGGGATAGGGGGCAAGGAGGCTGAGAGATAAATGGGAGGTTTGGGGGCTGAGGAGAAGGTAGCC
>NC_057724.1:16296831-16352161 GCF_004010195.1 Chiloscyllium plagiosum
CTGTTCAAGAGGGTGGTGCCGAGTTAGAGGGTCAGATCTGGGATAAGGTGAGGGTAGGGGAGATGAGAAAACTGGTGAAATCAACATTGATTGTGTGTGGTTGGAGGATCCCAAGGCGGAAGATGGATAGGGTGAATAGCCAAGGTCCTTTCCCCAGGGTAGGGAAGCACAATACTAGAGGGCATAGGTTTAAGGTGAGCGGAGAAAGACTTAAAGGGGATCTGAGGGGCAACTTTTTCATGTGAGGTAGGTGTGTGTATGGAATGAACTGCAAGAGAAAGTGGTGGAGGCTGGTATGATAACAATATTTAAAAGGCATCTGGATGAGTATATGAATAGGAGGGCTTCAGAGGGATATAGACCAAATACTAGCAAATGAGACTAGAATAGTTTAGGATATCTGGTCAGTGTGGACGAGTTGGACTGAAGAGTCTGTTTCCATGCTGTATAGCTCTATGACTCCATTAGCATTCCAGCTGAAAAAGGTCTCTTGAGTCACCAGAGGCACAGATTAAAACAGGAAATTCAGTATTTTCAATCTTAACAAATTATAAAAGACACTTTAGAAAGTGTACAATACAGAACCTTCATTAGGTAGAATAAAGAATATTTAATGAATAGTGAGAAAAAGACAGCGGTTTGAATCATCTGGGAATAGTATACACATGTACTGACAGCACCTAGTTCTACCTCATCTTGAGCCTATGCCATTTAGTTTTGGACTCCCCCACCCTGGAGACAAGACCTTGTCTATTTACCTTACCCTTGCCCCTCATGATTTTATGAACCTAAGATCACCCTCAGCTTCTGACGCTCCGGGGAAAATAGCCCCAGTCTATTTAACTTGTCCCTATAGCTCAAACCCTCCAACCTTGGCAACACCCTTTAAATCTTTTCTGAAACCTTTCAAACCAACATCCTTCCTATAGTAGAATGGTTTTATATGGAAATCAGGAAGTTGTTTTCTGAACTTCATTACAACAGCATCATTCCGAGCAGCTCAACATGAAAACTCAAGAATGGAACAAAATTATGATACTGCTCTACTACATGCTCATTAAACACCAAAAAAGCAGAGCCCTTGTGCATTCAAGCGTTAAGAATTTTCTCCAGCGTGATTTTGCCAAAGAACCTCTCCAGCAGTGGAAATAAATTCTACTCACATGGATTGGAATTGTTCAGATCTTAATTATTGTTGGAGAATTTAATAAAATTTAAACCTAAATAAAAAACACTTCGTACATTTTCCTTCTTTCAATCTCTTATCGCACTCACCTAAACAAACTTTCTTTCCCTCATTTTATTTTACCTTCGATATATGATTTTTTCATTGAATTAAATCATCAAAGTCACATTTCCTCTAACTCTGCATAACTCTGTCAAGATTTCTTCAACGTTTTGGTTAAAGAGACACACCAGTTCTCCCAGCGCAGCTCTGTTTTGGTTCCTGATAATTTGAGGTTCCAGTGAAAAAGCCCAAGTGTAAAAGTAATGAAAGGCTAGTAGCATTGTTAATTTTGGGCTGACAGCAAAATTCAAGTCAATATCAACTATTGAAGGTGTATCTCTTTAAAAAAGTGACTTTGTTTCTATAATTGTGAAAAGGTTGCACAACAGGATGGGTCTGATTTAAACTCATTCAACTATTGCATGTTTGCTTTAGTTTAATAATGATAGTATTACTGTAACTAATAAAAGAACTTACCGTGCAAAAGAAGATGCAAGAACATTACAGTCCATACTGCAGACTTAGCCATGCTTGCATCCACCCATGTAGCCAAAAGTGTCTCATTGACATTTTGAAGCATTTCTGCCGGACAGCATCATATATCCTGCAGAATTAATACAACAAATTATTGCAGGGTTCTTTCCTCAGAGCCTTGCAACAGCTTGCATTCAGATACGCAACGTCTTTAATGCATGAAACATTTCACAGTAGTGTTATCAAACAAAATATGACACTGTGTTGCATAAGGTATTATTAGAGCAGATGACAAAACAGTTAGTCAGAGTTTTTTTTAAGGAGCATATTAAAGGAGGAGAGGGGCAGAGAAAAGGGAAGTTTGGGGCTTACAGCATAGGCATGAGACCAATGGCCAAGCAAACAAACTTGGCAATGTGGCAATGGCCAAGTTTGGCACAGCACAGTATAATTCAGAGAGTTAAATAGGAATTGCAGTTCTGCACTTTAGCAGTTCTGGAAACATCTACAGAGAGAAAACAGGGTAACCTTTCACGTCTGATAAGACTCTTCTTCATTCTGAAGAAGTCATATCAAACTCGAAACTTAACTCTGTTTATGTCTCCATAGATGTTGCCAGACCTGCTGAGTTTCTCTAGGACTTTATTTCAAATTTTCAGTATCTGCAGTATTTTTGGTTTTATAATTCATAGAGTTGTAAGGCTGGAGGACGTCAGAGAGATAGGGAAGTATTGAATGAACCGAAAACAAGGATCAGCATTTTAAAATTAAAATGCTACCATACTATAAGTCAATGTTGATTACAGAGTAAGGATAGGTGAATGATACTTGATGTGAGTTAGCATATAGGCAGTAAATGCTAAAATTACCTCACGATCACATTGGATGAAAGACAGGAGTCCATTCATGACAGGACTGGAATAGTCAAGTCTAAGGACAACAAAATCATGCAAGAAACAAGTTTTATGAGACTGTCAGAACCAGTTAGTTGGTGGAGATGCCTACATATTTGCAGGAGAGGCCATACATTCCATTTCTGCTGGCAGGAAATCCCATCCCATTAAGTCAGCAGCAGAAATGGAGTGAGGTGGGGAACATGCACATTTGCTAAAGAAGCCCAATAACAGGCTCCTTAAATGTCATCTTCCCCAAGATTTGGCATCGGCTCAGGAATTCTTCGAAGCTGACACACATCTCCCATGCCTTCTCTGGAAAGCACTGCTGGGACTCCCTCTTTCAAAGGAATTTAGTGTGTAGGAGCTGGCATCAGGCAGGAGGTGCCTGGTGAGGGAGTCTACCCATTCAGCACAACTCGCTCCTCTCCCTAGCCATCCTCCCTTCCCTTTTTCTGGCAACTCCCAATCTTTCCTACTCGACTCCCTCCAGGAAAGGATCTCAGAATGATCTGTGGGGAAGGCCTCACTGTAATAATGGCAGCACCCCATTTCTGGTGGTGCAGTTAATACTGGAAAGGTGCAGGACTCTGATGCACCAGGAGCTCTTGGTGTGCAGGATCTCTGGTGCTGTGGTCCTAAATCCTGAGGAACATCCAATGATGACCACTTTACTGCCATGAGAAGCACTTAATTCATTCAGAGAATGCCACCAGAATGGTGTGGGTCTCCAGCTTGTTCTCCAACCAGTGGGTGGAATTGGTTTTGGAGGGATAATGAATTTTTATCTAATTTTAAACATCAGAAATATTCAGAACTTGAAGATTGCTGAAAAGTGACTCACTTTGTCACAGCTTTTCACCTTGAAAATTTACAAGAAACACAACATAAAGGGAAGACAGCATTATCCTATCTGACAGGAGAGTGCTCAGCGATTGACAAGAGTCAACCTACCTGGTTTAAAATTTAAACAAAGCTTCGCACTTAACTGTCCATCATCAGACCAGTGAATTCCCTACAACTTTCCCACCAATCAAAGTCTACTTGATATCCAATCACCACTGTGCTCTTCTACAACAGGAATGTGATTTTCTCTTTATGCTGGTATTTCTTGTGAACTGTCATGATGAGTGCAAAATGTAAGGCTTAAACATGTTGTGGGTTTTTCTCAGGAATATTGAAAAACCATGTTGGGATTACCATAAACAGTAGATTGATCCTGTGATGTGTGAAGTGGAACTTTGATTTGTTTGTGGTGAAATGTTTGCAATCTGCTTTGAAAGATATTTTGTTTGCTGACATGATTACGGCTAAAGTGTCATTACCAGTGAAAACTGGGGAGATGACCCAGAAAATTTGCATTCGACAAGTCAATGCTCATAACATCCTGAGATTAAAATAGATAAACTAGTGGTCAGCTGCAGCTGACTTCAAAATATTTATCTCCTGGTTACTGTTGGTGCAAGCCACAATTTTGTGCATCTGAGTGACTGTTGTCCCTCACTGTTTTTGTATCTAATACTAAAAGATCAAACTTCTTTGACAGGGTCAAATAAGCAACATAAAGTGGGTGCATTAAGTTGCTGACAGTGGCAAATGATTGTTTAGGGTTTCCTTTTGCTTTCTCTGTATTCGCTAGCTTAACCAGGGTATTATCTCGGGCATTATGATCTTGTAAAATGTGTAATTTATTATGGCTAATGCAAAATAAATTACTTTTTTGTTTAAAATGTAAAATTTCAAAAAATGCCAGAATTCCACAAAGAACAGCAAGCGTTAACAAATCAAATTTCCACCACACATCACAGGATCAACCTACTGTTTGTGGTAATCCCAACATGGTTTTTCAATACTCCTGAGAAAAACCCACAACATTTTAAAGCTTTATGTTTTGCACTTACAATGACAGTTCACAAGAAATACCAGCATAAAGAGAAAATCACATTCATGTTGTACAAGAGCAGAGTGCTGATTGGATATCAAGTAGTCTTTGATTGGTAGGAATGTTGTAGGGAATTCGCTGGTCTGATGATGGATAGTTAAGTGCGAAGTTTTGTTTAAATTTTAAACCTGGTAGGTTGACTCTTGTCAATCGCTGAGCACTCCCCTGTAACATCGGATAATGTTCTCTTCCCTTTATGTTTCATAGTTTATTCCCCTTCCTAAGACAAATTTCATAATTTCAGCATTGTCATCGCCTTTCAGTCACTTCCAAATCAAACACTGCTACACACTGTGCTGCTATTTTTTTTTGTTCTTGCCGTGAAATAGATGGAATAAAATGTTGGATAAATTAGCTATGTAGATTTTGAAACATAAACATTTGTTCAACATTGGTTCTCAAAAACTCATGTCTTACTGCCTAGCTGTTTCAATGTCAGATTTTGCAGTTGTGTTTTATTAAATTGTTGGTCAACAATCAGTAGAATCTTTATTATTTGGCAATTTTGTAACTGTCCCCACATTTTTGTTTCTGTTGTGTGTCATGGTTCTTTACTCCTCTGTGGGCATCAGAAATTCTTGTTTTCAGTAAATAAGCCAATAATTGTCTAAGTATAATGTGTAAAAGACAGGAAATGTTAGGGCTGATGACACTACAGTCCCTGGTGGGTCCTTGTTAATGTCTCCCTCCCTACAGATCTTCCTTTTCCACTTGGTTTTACCTACCCATTTTGCTCTCCCTAATTCTCTCTGTTATTTTTCCCATTCAATCACACAGTTGGTTTAGGTCAACCCTTTTGGGATGTCAGGTTCTGTCCAGTCAGTTTAGCTGCAAGTTGTCTGCCTCTGTCAAAAGTATTAAAAATAATTCCCAATCCCTTTCAATTCTGGTCTCAAAATGCTAATTCTGCTTCTCTCATGACAGATGTTACCAGACCCGCTTACCATCAGGTAACAGGTATCTACAAAGACATTTGACACTAGTTTAAAGTAAATGGATAAATAAGCTGAAACTATTTATTAATTAGATAAAAGAAACTTATATTCACGGGGTGAGGGCTTCTCTGGCTAGGCCATTGTTTAATGCCCATCCCTAATTGCCCAGAGGGCAGTTAAGAGTCAACTACATTGCTGTGGGTCTGGAGTAACATGTAGGTCCGACCAGGTAAGGATGGCAGTTTCCTTCCCTAAAGGACATTAGTGAACCAGATGGATTTTTCAACAATCAAACTGGAACATTTATTTCAAATGCATGCATGTAACACAACTGAATAAATGCCATAATGTCTAATCAAGGAATGTCATTATTGCCAATCATTCTGTGTTCAAAACTCCCAGTTGACTTTGTTTTGAGATAGAAAAATTTCAGTTCAAACTTATTGTATTGACAAGCCTGATTTTATAAATTCAGAAATTTGACACTGGCTAAGCAAAATACCATACAATTAAAATCTATCAACTATACAGTCCATAAAACATCATAAAATTCAACAATAGAACTTACAGTGATTGAGTCATGCAAAACCTGAACATCCCTTGCCGCCATCCTCTGAAAGAATGCAGATTTTGTTGACACTTTTTAAATTGCACTCAACAGGACAATTTGCAAGAATACCAATAAAGAGGAAAACCAGCATTTATTTGACATGTGAGAAAAGTGCTGATTGGCTTGTAAGTGGACTTAGGTAATAATGCTTGACAATTCCTCTGCCTCTGCCATTTCTGCTCCCAGGAGGACAAGTTCCACCACAGAACACACTAGATGGCCTCCTTCTTTAAAGACCGTAATTTCCCTTCCCATGTGGTTGAAGATGCCCTCCAACACATCTCATCCATGTCCCGCACCTCCACCCTCAAACTCCACCCCTCCAACTGCAACAAGGACTGAACCCCCCGGTACTCACCTTCCATCCTACCAACCTCCGCATAAAATGCATCATCCACTGACATTTCCGCCACCTACAAATGGACCCCACCACCAGGGATATATTTCCCTCTCCACACCTATCCACCTTCCGCAAAGACTGTTCCCTCTGTGTCTACCACGCCCCCCAACAAACCACCCTCCCCTCCTGGCACCCTCCCCTGCCACCGCAAGAATTGCAAAACCTTCGCTCACACCTCCCCCCCACCTCCATCCAAGGCCCCAAAGGAGCCTTCCACATCCATCAAAGTTTCACCTGCACATCCACCAATGTCATTTATTGTATCTGTTGCTCCCGATGCAGTCTCCTTTGCACTGGGGAGACTGGATGCCTTCTCCCAGAGCACTTTAGGGACCATCTCCGGGACACCCGCACCAATCAACCCACTGCCGTGTGGCCCAACATTTCAACTCCCCCTCGCACTCTGCCAAGGACATGCAGGTCCTGGGCCTCTTCCACTGCCACTCCCTCACCACCCGATGCCTGGAGGAAGAACGCCTCATCTTCCGCCTCGGAACACTTCAACCCCAGGACATCAATGTGGACTTCACCAGTTTCCTCATTTCCCCTCCCCCCTACCTTACCCCAGTTCCAACCTTTCAGCTCAGCACTGTCCTCATGTTCTGTTCTACCTGTCAATCTTCCTTCCCACCTATCCACTTCACCCTCTTCTCCAACCTATCACCTTCATCCCCACCTCCAGCCACCTATTTTACTCTTAGCCACCTTCTCCCCAGCCCCATCCCCCTCCCAGTTATCTCTCCACTCTGAAGGCTCCCTGCCTCATTCCTGATGAAGGGCTTTTGCCCGGAACGTCGATTTCCCTGCCACTCGGATGCTGCCTGACCTGCTGTGCTTTTCCAGCACCACTCTAACCTTGCCTCTAATAATGTTTGACAGTTAACAGTCAGGATCTGTTTACATTTTAAACCAGGCAAGTTGACTCTGTTTGGAGAGGGTGTTGCCCTGAAAAATGAACCAGTGAATTCCTATCAAATATATTGTTGATTTGAAACAAGCACAGTGCATGCACATGTTCTTTCTGTCTGCAAAGAACAGGGCACATTAGTACATGTGGTTTGCAGTATAATTAATTGCATCATACAGTGAACATCCTGGCAATCCTGAATTGGGTGCTAGTGTATTTTTTTAAATACCCAGGATTATCCAGCAAGTATTGTCCAATTACAGAATCATACCTGATGTTGGACCTGTGTTGTGAGCTTTGCCAGTAACTTGCTGTCGTGAACTAATAAATTGATATGCTGCTTGATTGATCCACCAGTCTTTGGGACATATAGCTCAAATACCAAGCATACTTCAGCAATATACCATTACTCATTGGTGGGATAGGCATCATGTGTTATTGGCAAAAGTGAGGACTGCAGATGCTGGAAACCACAGTTTAGATCAGAGTGGTGCTGGAAAAGCACAGCAGGTCAGGCAGCATCTGAGGAGCAGGAAAATCGACGTCTCAGGCAAAAGCCCTTCATCAGGAATGGAGGCGGGAAGCCTCCAGGATGGAGAGATAAATGGGGGGTGAAGGGGGAGTGGAGCTGGGCAGAAGGTAGCAAAGAGTACAATAGGTGAATGGGGGTGGGGATGGAGGTGATAGGTCAGAGAGGAGGGTGAGGGAAGGTAGCAAAGAGTACATAATGTCTTTTTGGCTTGATGGTAAATATCTCTATGACTCTATGACTCTACGACCACTTGTGCTGCTACTGAACAGTAACAGTGTGAAACAGATAACTTCACCAGTTGCTCAAACATTCCAGGATAATCTGAAGCAGACTGGGCACTTTTTAGAATCAAGAGTGACCACTTTAGTGCGTTTCATGAGTTTGAGAGATTTACAGTGTGAGATGATCTGATCAAGATAGCCATTATCCAATAGGGTGGCTTTGCAGTGCCTTGTTTCAACATCAAACTTCTGTGGTGAACAAATAGTTTGGGCTTTCTTTCTGAGGTTACCAGTAAGCAATGTTCCCCCTACATTGTATGGTGCTCATACGTGCAGCTTCTCTGCGGGTCCTAGCATAATTTTGGTGCGCCAGTGCCCAGACCCCAATGTGTAGACATTTCTAATCAACCTGTTCAGGGATGTTATATATCTCTGGAGCAGATGGGACTTGAACCCAGGCTTCCTGGTCCTAATATATGCACTGACCATTGAATGAATGAACAAATAGAGTCATATGAATGATTTTATTGTTACTTGTGGTTTTCTCATTTATTGGTATTCTTGCGAATTGTCCTAATAAGTGCAAAATGAAAAGTTCTGATAAAAGAACTTACAGTTAAATGATCTTTTCCTCAGGATGTGGCAGCAGGAAAATAAGATAAAGCTGCTTATTCAATGGACCAAAGGGGTTTTTTCTGTGTTGTAGACCTCTATGACTATATACTCTGTTTCCATGGTGTTAGTTAAGTGATAAGTGCCAGGCAGTTCTTGTTTATGACTACCTGAGAGATTAGATTAGATTACATTACAATGTGGAAACAGCCCTTCGGCCCAACAAGTCCACACCGACCTACCGAAGCGAACCCACCCATACCCCTACATTTACCCCTTACCTAACACTATGGACAATTTAGCATGGCCAATTCACCTAACCTGCACATCTTTGGACTGTGGGAGGAAACTAGAGTACCCGGAGGAAACCCACGCAGACACAGGGAGAACGTGTAAACTCCACACAGTCAGTCGCCTGAGGCGGGAATTGAACCCGGGTCTCTGGCGCTGTGAGGCAACAGTGCTAACCACTGTGCCACCGTGCCGCCCAGGATCATTCCTGCTTGGTTTAATGTTTCAGTTGAAAGATGATAACTCTAATCACTGTAACATGCCCTCATACTGCACTAGAGTGTTACCTAGATCATGTGCTCACATTTTAGGTATGTGCATTTGAATTTACAACATTCTAACTCAAAGAAGAGAGTGCTAGCAGTTAGTCAGGTTTGACAACTTTAAAATAGCATTCAAAGCTATTGTTCCTCTTTCTCTAAGTCAATTGTTGATTTCCTACTTCAACTTAACTCCACATCAGTGCTATAATTTCTCATTAGTAAGGCAAGTTGGCCTATCTATAAAAATGCCTGAACAAATTGATGGATGCCAGAGGAGGCATATTTTTATTACTTACTTCCTCCCTCTCTGTCACAATAGCAACGTTACCCTCCAGTAATGTTTAAATGTAAAACTAATCCATTGAAACAGCCATTAAACAAGTTGGCTGTAATGAAAGTACACAAGCATCATGTCTGCTTTGAGTCCACACAAAAATACATTTCATCTGCTTAAATTAGTGGTGTTAGCATTTTAATAGCGATAGCCTGGATATTCTGAAGTGTTCTGATTCAGAGATTTCTTTCGACAAAAGGAATCCTAGACCTAATTAATTCATAATAAATAGAATTAACCAGTGTGTGAAACATTCAAATGACATGAGTATTACACAATAACTATCCAACGATTTGGGACAAGCTGAAATTGTGAAAGGTGCTGTATAAATTTGTGCTTGTGTCAATGTAAGACTAATGACATAGGATGGAACAACACAGTCATGCAGCTCCTCGAGCCCATTCATTCCATACGCATTTTTGTGCTTTGGAAAATCTCTGTCAAAGACTGAAATAGCTCATAAAGTATGAGACATTGTTGTATTAATACTGCATTCTTTCTTCTATCCTGCTTAAAAACTACTCTGACTCACTAATGCTGTCACTGAATACCACCTGGAAATGCAGCTACAAAGGGGTACAGACTGTCTCTCCTCGGTCTATAACTTGTTCTCGCTGACAGGGTCAAGAAAATAATAGGCCCTCGTATGCCTGCCATTAATCATGTGAAATAGCACCCAATGTAAAGTGATTATCAAATTCTACTACCTTGATCCCTTGACGCAGAGATTGATGCATGCAGAAGGAAAGCAGCTCCTACCTTTGGCCAACTCATGAAGTGCACATAGAATAAAAAGAATGCCAAGCTAGCCTGTATGAGCACGCCAATGCTTTATAAGGTTCACAACAGCTCTCTGTGAGGCTCTGAAGCATGGGTGAATTAAAGCTACCAGGAAAACAGGATCAACCATTTCCTCTGAGTGCCATGGACCCAGGTTCAATTCCAGCCTCGGGTGACTGTCTATGTGGAGTTTGCACATTCTCCACAATCCAAAGATGTGCAGGTTAGGTGTATTTGCCATGCTAAATTGCCCATAGTGTTCATGGGTGTGTTAGTTAGGTGCATTAGTCAGGGGTATACGTAGAGGAATGGGTTTGGATAGGATACTCTTTGGAGGGTCAATGTTGGGCAGAGGGGCCTGTTTCCACACTAGGGATTCTAAGAATTATGGTGTATTCTGGCAAGACAAAGTGCTCTCGAGGGCAGAGCTTCCATGTGTGTTGGCACAAATGAATCAGAGGATGTTTTGATGCACAGAAACAGCTCAGTTGCAAATACGAGGACTTGTGTATGAAGACGTAGCCAGAGTCAGATGACCATGTGGCACACTCAAAGCTCCACTTTAAGGACACTTGTCAGTGTGACTTGTGGGCCTTAAACGTGGGAGTGGTTAGCTGTCAAAAGAAGCAAATAGCAAGCCCACCTGTGGGCTCGAGTGTTCCACCAAGGTGACCAGTGACAACAGATGTCAAAGTCAAAAAACAGCAACCCTCAACAACAGGTTCATGGACAGTTTTTGTGGTAGTGCCTACCTCTCGAGCATTGGCATTGGGAGCCAGCAGCAAAGGCTCACCATATGAGAACTCCCCACTAAAAGGGCTTATCTATCATCTGGCATGGCTGGATAGATACCAATGTCACTGAATAGTACCACGCTTTCAAAACAACTTTGATGGTCGTTCGGGAGCATAGTGTTCTGCTACACCTAGTTACAACTAACTTTTCCTAAAGTGACAATTCTAACTCTAAACCGGTTCTAGTGTCACGCTGAACGAAAAACACCTGAAAAGATTCATGGAGTGTTACCTACGGTAGCGAGCTTCACTGTACAATCCAAACATTCCAAAAGTTAGAATCTGCTGTTCTCGGTTCACCGGAAGCCAGGGCTCAAGGAGCTGCAACGGCCAGATCTTTGAAGCAATTCTGAAGTAAGAGAATATGCTGGCGTTTCCATGTGGGAATGGAAGAAGTTCGAAACACAATCTATGCCGATGGATTACTGCAAACAAGACATGGCAGACATGCAGAGAGAGGTTAACGCCGTGACAACAGCTTATCCCTGATAAAGTTCTTTTTACAAATGAAAATTCCTGAGTTGTCCGATAACTTGAGCTGAGCAAAATAGATAGCAATAAAGTGGAAATTTCATGCTAAGGAATGAATTATTTTACTCAAATAAGCAACTTTGATTTTCGACAATAAAATTTTGCTTAAATAAGGAGGTCTGTCCAAACAGAGCAAAAACAGCTTTTCTCAAATGCTTTATATTTTGCATAATGTTGAACAATGTGGATTCCGAAATAAATTTTGATGGCAGAGTCACGCGGAATTGTGTTATCGCGTTGCAAAGGTTGGAAAAGGGATAGTTAATAGAACGAGGAAGAAGAACGTGTTTTTAAAATCCCTTTTTCATTTCGTCTTCGCAAAATTGATTGTGTTAAATTCTTCTAACACGGTTCACTAGTTGCCTTGTTTATTGTTTTTTTTACGGCTGGTCTTCGTCATACCAGCTCGGTTACAGATAGAAAGTTGGAGACGGTGAGGTCTGCAGATGCTGGAGATCAGAATCGACAGTGTTGCTGGAAAAGCACAGCAGGTCAAGCAGCATCTGAAGAGCAAGAGAACCGACATTTTGGGCCGGAGCCCTTCAGGAATGAGAGGATAGACAGTGTCAGCTTTCCCAATGGACAGATTGAGATACCTCTCCATTAACGTGAGAGTGTGCCTCCTCCCTACTTGTCCGCTTACCTTCAAAGTCGACTTGTCCATTACCGGCCGATCACCTTCTTCCCCCCAGTCGATGTCTTCGCCAGCCTCCTGCTTGAAGTTTCGGTGCCTTGGTATCATCCTTGTCCATTTCCGACAGGCAGACTCCGCCTTAGCGTGTGTTGCTGATCTCTATGCCTGCCCCGGCTACCAATCAGAAGCTTCGACTCAATTCCAACTTACCTGGAGGCGGCACCTTAGTTTTGCAGCTGTAGAGAACATCCACTTATCGCTATAAGTATCAGTGGCTTGTGGCGGGGCAGATTTTATAACTAAAATCTATCTTTCCATTAACGCATCATCTCCTACCATCACTTAGCTTAAAACCACTTGATAGACCGTGCTACATATAGAGAGGCTAGCTTCACGAAAGACGTGAAGCAAAGAGAAGCGTGTCTTGGTCAGAATATTCCCAATCACTTCTGAAGATTGTTGTTATTCCTGTCTCGCAAACGGAAAAAACTGCAAATTTTACTTCTGCATGGCTACGTACCCGAGCCAAATTCAACATTGTATTGATGTTCGTGCAATATCAAAGGATGACGTGATCTGTTTATCTACTCAACCTGTTACTCCACGCCTCTGGAGAGGATGGGACTTGGATCCTTGCCTCCCACTCCACGGATAGGGACATTATCGCTGCGCCACAAGGATAGCATTTTAAACTGTAGCCTATAACTGATCTGCCAGCTCAGGTGAGACTCAAAAAGAGGTGCTTTCTAAATGATGGTAGTCATGCTGTGAAGAAGGGCTTATACCCGAAACGTCGATTCTCCTTCTCCTTGGATGCTGCCTGACCTACTGCGCTTTTCCAGCAACACATTTTTAAGCTCTGATCTCCAGCATCTGCAGTCTTCACTTTCTCCATGATGTGGAGGTGTCAGGGTTGGACTGGGATGGACAAAGTTAAAAATCACACAACACCAGGTTCACGGTCCATCCTGGCGTTGTGTGATTTTTAATTTTATCTGAAGGAGATTGAATTTATTGTCACGTGTACCGAGGCATAGTGAAAGCTTTGCCTTGTGAGCAATGCAGGCAGATCACAGAGTTAAGCAGCATAGATACTACACCCTAAACTATCCAGTCATGATAGTTTAGGGTGTAGGTTTGCTCGCTGAGCTGTAGGTTTGATATCCAGACGTTTCATTACCTGGCTAGGTAACATCATCAGTGGCGACCTCCAAGTGAAACAAAGCTGTTGTCTCCTGCTTTCTATTTATATGTTTGTCCTGGATGGGGTTCCTGGGGTTTGTAGTGATGTCATTTCCTGTTCATTTTCTGAGGGGTTGATAGATGGTATCTAGATCTATGTGTTTGTTTATGGCGTTGTGGTTGAATTGCCAGGCCTCCACGAATTCTCTGGCATGTCTTTGCTTAGCCTGTCCCAGAAAAGATGTGTTGTCCCAGTCGAAATGGTGTTTTTTTTCCTCCGTGTGTAGGGCTACAAGGGAGAGAGGGTCGTGTCTTTTTGTGGCTAGCTGGTGTTCATGTATCCTGGTGGCTAACTTTCTTCCTGTTGTCCTACCTAGTGTTTCTGGCAGTTCTTGCATAGAATTTTGTAGACTTTATGATAGTTTGTGTTTGTTAAGAAGCAGCAGTTTAGATATGATACAGCACTTAATGAGATAAAGATGGTGTACAACTATGACAATTGTAGATGGTTCAGTAATACCAGAGAATTAAACAAACTATTGGCACAGAATTTGTGGTCATAGATACATGGAGTCCTACAGCACAGAGACAGGCTCTGTGGCTCAAACTAGTCCATGCCGACCGAAATGTCCATCCACGCTAACCCCATTTCTCTGCATGGAAATTGGCCCATATCCTTCTAATCTTTTCCTATCCATGTATTTGTCCAAATACCTTTTAAATGTCACTAATGTACCTGCTTCAACCACTTCCACTGGTAGCTCATTCCATATGCAGACTATCCTCTGTGTAAAAAAGTTGCCCCTCAGGTTCCTTTTATTCTTTCCCCGTATCTTTAAACTGATTCCCCTAGTCCTCAAATCACCAATCCTTGGAAAAAGACTGAGTGCATTAACCCTATCCATGCCTCTCATGATCTTATACACTTCTTATAAGATCCCCACTCAGTCTCTTAAGGTGTAAAGAAAACAGTCCTAGCTTGTCCAACCTCTCCCTATAATTCAGATCGTTGAATCCTGGCAACATCCTTGTAAATTTCATCTGCACTCTTTCCAGTTTCATAACATCCTTCCTCAGCAAGGTGACAAAACTGAACACAATACTCCACGTGTGGCCTCACCACCATCTTGTACAGCTGCAACATAACTTCCCAGCTTCTATACTCAATGCCCAGCGCCAGTGCACCAAAAGCCTTCATCATCATCCTGTCTACCTATGACTCCACTTTCAGAGAACTGTGTACCTGAACTCCAAGGTCTCTCTGTTCCACTACACTCCGTAAGGCCCTACCATTCACCATGAAACTCCTACCTTGATTTGACTTTCCAAAATGCAAGACCTCACATTTATCTATATTAAATTCCATTTGCCATTTCACAGCCAATTCCCTAGCTGATCAAGGTCCTGCTACAATTTCTGATAATCTTCCTCACTGTCCATGATGCTGACTATTTTAGTGTCATCAACAAACTTACTAATCATGCCTTATACATTCTCATCAGATAACTAACAGCAATGGGCCCAGCACCAACCCTTGAGGCACTCCACTAATCACAGGCCTCCAGTCCGACAGGCATCCTTCCACTATTACTCCCTACTTCTGACTATCTTGCAAGGATGCCTGCCTTGAAGAAGTTTTCCTCCTCTCTCTACAAGAATCTCAGGGAGTCCCTCTCCCACTGCAACTCCCAGGTCATTTCCTCTGCCCTGAAGCTCTTCAACCATGTCCTGACTCTATGCTACTTTCTCCCCACCTCCAGCCTCCTCTAGCTTATCTCTCCACCCTTCAGGCTCTCTGCCTTTATTCCTGATGAAGGGCTTTTGCCCGAAACGTCGACTTTACTGCTCCTCGGATGCTGCCTGAACTGCTGTGCGCTTCCAGCACCACCAATCCAGATTCTGACTATCAAGCCAATTGTGTGTCCAATTTGCCAGCACCCCCTGGAGTCCATGCGATCTAACTTTCCAGAGCAGCCTACCATGTGGACCCTTATCAAAGGCCTTACTGAAATCCATTTGGATTACATCTACCACCATGCTCTTGTTAACCTTCCTGGTCATTTCATCAAAGAACTCTAACAAATTTGTGAGGCAGGATCTTCCATGCAGAAAGTCATGCTGACTGCTCCTAATCAAATCCCTATGTTTCCAAATGCATGTACATCTTATCTCTCAGAATCTTCTTATGTAACTCACCTACCACAGATGTTACACTCACTGGTCTATAGTTCCTAGGTTTTTCTTTGCAGCCCTTCTTGAATAGTGGCACAAAATTCACGATCACTACCCCCCCACCTCCCACAGTCTTCTGGGACCCCACCTGTGGCTAACAATTATGCAAAAAATAGCCACAAATCCTCATTGGACAATTCTTCAGTCATTTCATCTCTGATTACTGCTGTGATACTCACCTTAATCAAAAATACAATTCCCCCTCCCCTCTAGTAAGTAGTAAGGCTTTGGCTCAAGAGGCTACAGAGAGCAACGGCTCAGCAAGAAGTACAGGTAAGCTCAGGTAAAGTACTTTTACCTTTCTTCTTTACTCTTAACAGCTGTTAAGATGGCAGTCAGGGCAGTTTCATGATCCTCCTGCAGGATGTGGGAACTCAGGACACATCCGTTGTCCCTAGTGGCTACACCTGTGGGAAGTGCACCCAACTGCAGCTCCTGGGAGACCGTGTTAGGGAGCTGGAGCTGGATGTGTTCAGGATCATGCAAGATGCTGAGCACTTCATACATAAGAGATTTAGTGAGATGGTCACATCTAAGGTGCAGGCAGAGATTGCAGGAATGCCCTGTGGCCATTCCCTTGAAAACAAGTATACTATTTTGGATACTGTTTGGGGAGGGGGTGTGAGGGAGGTGATCATTCAGAGGAAACCACTAGTAGCCAGATCATGACATTACGACTGGGTCTGGGGCACATCGGGAAAGGGTAAGGTTAAACAAGACCTTAGTCGGGGGACAGACAGGAGATTCTGTGGCCACAAACAGGAATCCAGGATGGTGTGTTCCCTCCCAGGTGCCAGGGTCCAAGATATCTCAGAGTGGCTGCGGAACATTCTCAATGGGAGGATGAGCAGCCAGAAGTCATTGTGCAAGTTGGCACGAATGACATAGGTAGAAATAGGGACGAGTTCCTGCGGAGTGATTATAGAGAACTAGGAAAAAGTTAAAAACTAGGATCTGGTCGGTGGTAATCTCCAGATTACTTCCAGTGCTATGTGCTAGTGCAGGTAAGAACAGAAGGATATGGCAGACAAACGTGTGGCTGAATAAATGGTGCAGGGGACAGGGATTCAGATTTTTAGATCATTGGGATGTCTTCTGGGCAGAGGTGACTTCTTCAAGATGGACGGGTTGCACCTGAACTGGAGGGGGACCAATATCTTGGCGGCCAGGTTTGCTAGTGCTACAAGGGAAGGTTTAAACTTGATTGATAGGGATGTGGGATCCTCAACAACAAGGAGGCAGCTGCAAAGCTGGAAGGAGATAGAGTAATCAGAAATAGTAAAGTGAAGAGACAGGTCAGGCTGGATCACAACAGGGAGCAAGGAATGCCTGTTGCATTAAACTGCATCTATTTTAATGCAAGAGGGCTGACAGGTAAGGCCGATGAACTCAGGGCATGCATAGATACGTCCGACTGGATATTATAGCCATTACAGAAACTTGGCTATGGGAGGAATAGGACTGGCAGCTTAATGTGGCAGGGTACAGGTGCTTAAGGCAGGGCAGAGATGGTGGAAAGATGGGAGGGGGGAGTTGCATTTTTGATTAAGATGAATATCATTTTAATGTGGTGAGCGCAGGAACTTGCCATTTCGCAAGCTGTTAGGAACTCTTCTCTGGGTTTTCCCTGGGTGTTAGGAACTTTTCTCTATTCTTCTGGTCCGTCTTCCATGTGAGAAAACAGCTCTCAAAGGACCATTTCTAAATAATTATCTCATGACAACCGTTCTCTGCATTTATTGTTCTATCATCTTTCTAGGGGCTGGTAGTTTATGCTATGTCAATCAATTGTCTGAACCCTTTGGTCAATGGCCATAGGATAACTACTCATGATGTTGGATGACCATTGTTCCCTTATCCACCTCATTTGAAGATTAATTTTCATTCCTTTTAAGAACAAAATCATCCTAGTTTCAAAAACCATACTGATAAAACAGTACATTTGACACCAGAAAAATGCTGGCGCTAGTTCAATGCATATTCTTATCTCTTCATTTCTCAAAATTCTTCACTTGTTTTCCGAGAGTAGAATTTTGGCAAGTTAAATAAATATGCTGTAACAACTGTGAAATGAAATCTCATGCTACTCAGTAACTATTAGGAAAATTCTGTTTTGAAGGGACCCCAATTCCCAACAAGCAACAGTTAGAATCCCTCTTTTTGAAAATAGCACTTGTGTGGTGCAAATGTTACATGCCACCGGTATTCCTGGCTAGTTTTGTTTTCTTCTGAAAAAACTCTGAGGTACTTGAATGGCAGTGACTTGAGGAAGTAGAAGTCAATGCTGCAAATGGTGTTGGCATACTGACCACTGTGCATTGACCCCCCCAGGCCAGCAGTACTTGTGGACATTTGCACCATCCTGAGGGAACATTGCTTGGATGTTGCTCAGGGCTTGCTGCAAATAGACATAGGCTACTTGAGGTGTCGCAAATGGTGCTGAACATTTGCAAACATTCGCACAATTGACCTTACTATATAATGCTCATGGATGAAGTGGCTCAAGATGGTTGCGTCTGAGGAATGCCTGTAGAAATCTCAGTTCCAGGGCATCAGGGAATGCAGACACTCCTCAGGTCAATGGCCGAGATAGTTGATTTCCAAAAACTGCAACCATCTTCCTTTGTGCTGAGTTCGACTGCCACTGACAGAGTTTCCCTTCATTCAACTGATTCCAGTTCTGTAGGACACAATTATGCCATACTAGAGTGAACTCTACCTGGATATCAAGGTTGTTTTATCTCTGAAGTTTAGCTCTTTTATCCTTGTTTGGACCAAGCTTGCAATGAGATAAGGAGCAGAGTAACCCTAGTGGAACCCAAATTGGGAATTTGTAAATTTATTCCTTTACAATTGCTGCTTAATAGCACCGTTGATGACCCCTTATATCACTTTGCTGATGACAAAGTAAACTGTTGGGATAGTACTTGATCAGGTTAGATTTTTCCTGCTTTCTGTGTGCTTGACATATCTGGGCAATATTCTACACTGGTTGGATAAATGCTAGGGATGTATCAGAACAGCTTAGCTAGGGGACATGGCTAATATGGAGCATTGCTGGAATGTTGTCTAGTGCCATAGCTTTGCCAATATCTAGTGACTTCAACTGTTTCTTATTATCACATGGAATGAGGTAGTTAAGTACTAGCACCTCTGATGCAGGTGATCTCAGGGGGAGGTTGGGATTGATCACCCGCTCAATACTTCTGACTGAAGGTTTGTGCAAATACTTCAGCTTCTCATTTCCACTAATGCACTCAACTCCAAAATCATTAAGAACAGGGATATTTGTGGAACATCCATCTGCTATTGATTGTTTAATTGCCTGTTGTTGTCAGCAATCACTCGCTAACAAGCATGATTGTCCACATAGGAAATCCTATGTCAGTGGTCATGAGTTCTGTGGATCCTTGAGTGGTTGATGAGCCTGATCCTGGAGCTGCACCTCTGACCAAACATTTGGCTGTTTCCCCCGGAGATGGATTTGGTCCTTGGCCTTGAAATCGCTGGCATGCCTTTCTCTAGTTCCTTTTCCGTACTTACTCTTGCCAATGGTGTTTTCAAGTAATTGTGTCCCTTCACACAAGAGCTTCCTCCAAGTCAGTTTGTACTGAATAAGTCACCCACGCACTGATGTCTATGTTATATTTATTGACAGAAGCCTTCAGTGAGCCTTTAAAATGTTTCCTTTGTCCTCCTCTCATTCAAGTGCCTTCCTTGAACTGGATGAAGATGATTTGCTTTGGTAGTCAGAACTCAGGCATCCTAAAACAGAGTTGGTTTTGGATGATCAGGGATCTTGATGTTGGTGCTATTGGCTGCTTCAGGTATGCTAATGTTAGTACGTCTGTGTTCCCAGCTGATGTGGAGAATCTATCTCAAACAGCATTGATGGTACTTCTCAAGAGCCTGATGGCAGCGTCTCTAATGTTGTCCAAGCTTCTGAGTCATAAAGAGGAGTTGGAAGGATGACTGTATTTAGACAAAAGCCTTAACTGTCCAACACCATTCACCACTGACAGTGGCAGGATTGCAAAACTTAAATTTAATCCTTAGGCTGTAGGAATCAATAGCCTTTCTATTGCATGCTGCTTCTGCTTTTTGGCATGTAACAGAAACCGTGTTGTAGCTTCACATGGTTGACATCTTATTTTAAAATATGCATGGTGCTGCTACTCTTCCTCAACAACTGGCTACATTTCGATGAACTTATGGGAAGTTTCTACACAAGGCACCAGCCAAAATTATATTTGTGCTATTCAGCATTCGGATCTCACATCCAAAAAGCAATCAAAATCTCTTGAAATTCATGATCAAATACAGCTAAAAACACTTTACCTCATATTAATGGAAAATTATCTGGCAACTGAATTGCGAACCGAAAGGTTTTTGAAATGGGTGATGTTTAAATATATTTGGTCATAGTTTCATCAAAACATTGCCAGGTGTGGGTGCTGCAAAACTAAATGAGGAAAATTATAGTGCATCTCATGGAACTAGGGCAAACATGAAATTCTACGAATGCTGGAAATGTGAAATGTAAAAACAGAAAATACTTAAACATTTTATCAGAACATCTTTAGCTTCTTTCATTTTGCAGAACAATTAATTTGAAATGAATTATATAAATGAAGAGTGACACCAAATTGCAAGGACCCAATTTTAACTCTGCAAGTGAGAAGATTTAAACTTAAAATTTCTTCCAATTCTTTGCCATAAAACCTGAAAATTATAGGGAGAAAATAAATAGCAAAGTTGCAGTATACTTTGAATTATGAATCAGAACATTTGGATAGTCAAGTTGATGAATAATTAGAAGAGAATCATTGATGAACATTCCATTGTAGTAATAAACCACACAAAAATTACATATACATGCCGACGTAGTGAAACATCATTAATCATATTGGAGGTGTAGCAACTGGTTTTACCAGCTTATAGCAATTCTGGTATGCGACTGTTCTAAATATTCATGGAATTCCTTTCTCTATTATTTTTAAAGGATATTAAACATTGTAATAAACAAGTTCACAGAATCATTGAAACAGGAACAGACATGTTAAGTAAACCTTTCAAGCAATTTGTTGTAATACATTGCATTGAAAGAATACTGCAATATTTAAATATGGATATATTTTAAAACTCCTAGCCAGGCATGCAGAGTGTTTGTGCTGCAGAATTCCACCACCATGACGTTGCCTAGTTTAGAGCATTTTATCTATGAAGAGAGGCTGGATAGGCTTGGGTTGGTATCTTAAGAGTAGAGAAAGCGAGTGTGGGTCCTGACTGAAGTGCAAAAGATTGAGAGGCATGGACAGGGTGGATAGTAGCAAGGGGGCATAATTTTAAAGCAAAGGATAGGTTTATAGGAGATTTAAGGAAAAGGTATTTTTACCCAGATAATCTGAAATACATTGCCTAGGATAATAGCAGAGATTGGGAACCTCATAATCTGTCGTAGTTTTGGGTATGTTCACAGAGCTGGGAAATTGATTTGCAGATGTTTTGTCCCCTGCCTAGGTGACATCATCTGTGCTTTACAGCCTCCTGTGAATCACTGCTATTCTGCCATACCTCTTCTGGAATTTATTTGGTTTCATTCCTGCTGCTTCCAGTTGCCAGTTGACATTGTTCATTGTAGTAGCTGGTGTATTGGGTCTGGGTCTATGTGTTTGTTGATGGAGTCTGTGGATGAATGCCATGCGTCTAGAAATTTTCTGGCAGTCTTCTTTTTAGCTTGTCCTATGATCATTATGTTGTGCCAGCCAGATTTGTGATCCTTGCCATCTATGTTTATGGCTCCTATGAACAGCTGGTTGTGGTGTTTGGTGGAGAGTTGTTCATGGATGCAAATTGCTAGTTGTCTGACTGTTTGTCCTACACAGCATTTCATGCGGTCTTGTAAATTATGTTTGTCTTGCACATCATGGGTATAGGGCCTTTTATTCTGGTGAATTGTTCCCAGAGGGTGGCTGTCGATTTATGGGCTGTCATGAATCCAAGTGGTCGGAGAAGTCTGGCTGTCAGTTCAGAGACTTTTTTTTTAATATAAAGGTAGCGTGGCTAGTGAGTTAGATTGTGGCATGTCCTCATTGTGTTGTCTGCCTGCTAGGCACCTGCAGATGAAGTTACAGGGATATCCATTCTTTGCAAAGACTCTGTAGATGTCTTGTTATTTTCTAGAGTGTTGCAGTTTGTTGTCCTTTTGAACAGGGTCCTAATGCAACTTCTCTTGTGCGTTTGGGTGGTTGCTGTTGTCGATCAGGATGCGGTCCGTGTGTATGACTTTTCTATACACTTTTCATAGAATTCCTAGTGTGGAAACGAGCCATTTTGCCCAACAAGTCCACACTGATCCTCTGGGTGACCCACCCAGACCCATTCCCCAACCCTAGATCCCTACATTTCCCATGACTAATGCACCCAACCTGCACATCCCTGAATACGATGGGCAATTTAGCACGGCCAATTCACCTAACCTGCACATCTTTGGACTGTAGGAGGAAACGGAAGCACCCGGAGGAAACCCACGTATACATGGGGAGAATGTCCAAACTCCACACAGTTGCCCAACGTTGGCGCATTCATTGTTGTGTGCTATTTCTACCATCACATCCAGGGATAGGAGTTGATTATTGGTTTCCTCCTCTCTTGCAAATCTTATCACTGAGCATGGTGTTGATTATCTGGTGTGTTCTCCATTTGTTCTCTTAATAAGAACAAAAGTGTCATCCACATTTGATCCAGATTTGGGTTGGATGTGTGGGAGAGTGGCTTGTTCTGGTTTCATTCTCTTAAGTCAATCCTGGTTATAAGCCATTTTTGTAGGTTCTGTAATATATTATTTATTCTATTGGTTAGCTGTAGTGTAGAGTCACACTCCCTCTGTAGGTTGGTGTCGGTATCTGCAAGTAGTTTCTCTGTTTTCTGAATATATTTGATCATATCCATAATAAGAGTCATTCTGATCTTATCCACTGGTGCTATGATCATGTTCTTGTCATTTTTGAGTATTTTTAGGGTTTCTCTCTCTTTGGTGTTGAGGCGGTTTATTTACCTTTTTTGTTAGTAAGGGTACAATGTTTAGTCTGCTTGCTGTCTCTCTTTGGTTAGTGCATTGGTTCTGAGCTTACATTCTAGCGCAGCTAGGAAGTCTGTTAATTTTGTGCCCTTGTCTTTGCTGTTGAGTCCCTTGGCTAGTATAGCTTTTTCTGCATCTGTAAGCTGTCTATTGGAGTGGTTTCTTACCCAGGTGTCTTGTCATGTTGTCTTCTCGGCTGTTGGTTAGTCATTTTGTTTTGTAGTGCTGTTCTCTCGCTGCTTATAGTTCTGTTCTGTCCTCTGTCTTTGCAAAGAAGATATCCCTGCAACTTCATCCACAGATGCCTAACAAACAAGCAATGCGATGAGGACATGCCATGACCTAACTCACTAGCCACGCTATCTTGTATAGCGAATGTCTCTGAACTGACAGCCAAACTTCTCCGACCATTGACAGCCCATAAACTGACAGCCATGTTCACACAACTCACCAGAATGAAATACCCTATACCCATCATGTGCAAGACAAACAATTTACAAGGTTCCATGCAAAGACTGCGCAAAACACTATATAGACGCATCCACAACCATCAACTAAATGCCACAACCAGCTGTCCTAAGTAGCCATACACACAAATGACCAAGGACGACAGATTTGACTGGGACAACACAACGATCATAGAACAAGCTAAAGAGAGGACAACCAGAGAACTTCTAGAAGCATGGTATTCATCCACAGACTTCATCAACAAACATAGATTTAGACTCAATGTACCAGCCACTACAACAAACAACTGGAACTGGCAACTAGGAGCAGCATCGAATGGAACCAAATAAATTCCAGAACAGACAGTACAGCAGTGCTTCACAGGAGGCTCCAAAGCACTGAAGATGTCACTTAGACAAGGGGCAAAACATCTGAAAATTGACTTCCCAGCTCGGCAAACACACCCACAACTATGACAACCGGCACCAGCTAAAATTCTTTGTGCAAACCTTTAACCTCAATCTGTAAAAGGAACATGGATGAACACTTGAAATGTCATGATGTTCAAGGCTATGGACCAAATGCTATCAAGTGGGGTTACTGCAGATAGGTCAGCACAGACTCGAAGGGCCAAAGTTCACTCCTGTGCGGTATGACTACAACTGTCCATGAAACACTAAATTTTCTATTTACAGTTTACTGGAATCGGATTTTTGCTGCAATCTGATTTAGTTATAATCTGAATACCGGCAGGAAAATAAATTATGTAACTACATCTAATAATATAATAGTGAAAAAGGTTTGGCCAATTTAATTCAACAAGCCTGTATGATTTACATGGTCCAAAACAAATGGAGGAAGGTAAATTGCAAGTAAACATCCACAAGAATTGATATTTTAACAACACCAAACTCCAATGTTTCTTATATCATCTGTTTTGTCCTGTTTACATATGGTTCTTTGACAATAGGGTTCAATCAGAAGAAACATCAGCACATAAGTTAAATGTGACTAAAAAATTTGGAAGATAGTGCATTTAATATCAGTGAGAATAGGTTACATTTCCCATAAACCTTGAAGTACCATTGGAGGTTAACAAGTTTACCAAGTGCTAGCTAATTTTGGTTTGAACTTAGAGCAGAACCAAAATGACAAGTAGAATTGAATGCTAAGGCAACATTGGTAACTGTAGAATACATCAAATTATATGTTTGGAGGTTTCAACTATACTCTTTCACTGAGCAATAAATGTAACGTTATGAAGGGAAAGTGCACAAAGTACACAACACTCAGTAACAACCTATTGACTTCTGTAATAGAAGAATGGGAAGGCTTGAAAGTATAAGCAAATTTTAATGATAACAATGCTTATTGCATTTCTAGAAACATGGCTTAATCCAGTCGCGTAAGCGTAAATTAAGACTAGGTTACGATTAATTGAGGTTTCGTCAAGATAAAGATGCAGAAAAACCTCTAACCACATCATTTAAAGTAGCTTTATTGCTCATCAGTTATATAAACGGGGCATTAGCACAAACACATCAAAATTTATTTCAAACTGTTACACAGTAAACAAAATTAACAGTGCAATGCCATATGAATCCGTAACTGTACATTCTTAGATTTCCATGTATTTACTAACTTGTGTAATTTTATTTAGAACAGTCCACCTGTCCTAAATTTACTTTAAGATATAACATCACACTTAAATTTTACAATAGCAGAGCTACAAAGAAAGAAGCACAATAAACACAGTTCTACTAAACTGCAAAAGTTACAAATAATCGAAGGACCAGTGGAAATCAGTGGTTAAAGAAGTGCTTCTTTAAATTACAGATCAGCACAAATAATTTGTACATGAAGTATAAAAAAATTGTCAAAAGCCTGCAGTTTGGAAATGAATTCTAGAGTTATATATTCTCTTAGAACGAAACTTCTATTAAAACTAACTAGAATGATCAAGGTTGTACAGGCAAATTATTCACAGTGCAAATAATGGCAAACATAATTCTACACCAATGATAGTAGGGATGACTTCAGTGTGCAGACTTGGTATTCACAAGTATCAATTAACAACTAAGAAAAACATAGCTACAAGCATCAGTCATAGCTTTCAAAATTGTTTCACTTTTATATTATTACAGGGTTTGACATATTTAAGTGATAATTCTCCATCAAAGAAATAAATCTTCTAACTTGATATTGAACATCTATACATGAAATTTGGCTCTCTATCATTAATTTTTTAAAAATCCTATAATTTTTGAAGCATGACTAAGTCTAATTTGAGATTTATTTAGGATGCTCCTGGATTTCGCCATCCACCAAAGGCACTCTCTAAATGCTGAGCCACATGCAAACAGAGATGGTCATTATGGTGATTAGCCACAAGCTGAATTCCAAGAGGCAGTCCATCTTTGCTTAAGCCAAGGGGACATTGGGTCACTGGCAGTCCAAGCACATTAAATATCGCTAGAAGATGAAATAACAAATATTAAATGGAGTTTAAATGCATTTTACCCAGTTTACTTCTAAATATACCCAGAAAATAGATTCAGTAAACATAAAATGAAAACTAATGAAAAATTGCTTTTTCTTCTGAACAACAAAAGTCTACAATTTAACGTTAATAATACTCAAGATATTTAAAATGTAATTCTATCATTATGGTAACTAATTAAATGTTAGAAACAGGTTTATGGATTAAATCTTGGATAATGGAAGATTTGCACAATTTTTGGGTTGCAAAGGATGTTTGTGGCTTCAAATGTCAGAGATTTTGGGATTGCCTGTTTTTTATGCAAAGCCAAGTAACTCTGGGACAAAAGAAAGCGCTTTTAAAATAGAAATAAGAGTTTTCATTAAGGTTATAATTGTTAGACAAAACAGCTTTGGAAGAGATTATAGGTTGCTGGTAGCAACTTGCTGGTTCTTCCAATAATTTATTTCCCTCAACTGCAAAAGAACCTTCTAGCTGGAAACAGCATATTCAGTCTCTCTTGAAAAGTGGCAGTTGGAAAAAAACCTTGCAGCAGGGAACCTCAAAGAAAGAAAATGCTCATTAAAGTAAAACCAAATAAAAAGTTACTTTTCACTCAGGGAAATAATTTGAAAAAAACAAAAACGGAAAGTTTCTAATATCAGGACTCCTGTTTTCCATTTGATTCTAAAATCTAGTCTGAAGATCTTCCATTGCTTTGCAACCAACATGATGCGAGCTATAGGACCAAAGGAACGGCGTGGGCATGGCAGTATAGTGCTTAGCACTGCTGCCTCACAGCACCAGAGATCTAGGTTCGATTTCAGCTTTGGGTGACTGTGTTGGGTTTGCACATTCTCCCAGTACCTGCATGGATTTCTGCTTGGTGCTCCAGTTTCCTCCCATAGTCCAAAGATGTACTGGTTGATTGGATTGGCCAGGCTAAATTGTCTGTCGTGTCCAGGGATATGCAGGCTAGATAGATTAGCCATGGTAAATGTGAGGCTACAGGTTTGGGTGGGGGAGCTGGGACTAGTTGGGATACACTTTGGAGGGTTAGTGCAAACTCGATGGGTTGAATGGCCTCTTTCTGCACAGTAGGGATTCTGTGCCTGTACGAACTGAGAAGTCAACTCATTCTAACCATTTAGATTGGGCTAGCGATCCACAAATTTTTTTTCTCGTGTGTTTGTTTTCAAATCTACAAAACTTCGTACAGCTGTGCAGTCTTCTCTCATTTTGCCAGTTATTTAAAAACATGTTTGTACTTAATATGTTTATCTTCAAGTTCATTGAAGAAATTTAGTTAACGTCTCTTGATCAAGATAGGAATAACAAAGAGAAACAAATTGATTATTTTTGTTGACAAAGTAAGATTTTGGTATTTACACGGCTTGTGGAATAGTGGGACTTGATTTCCAGCACATTCTTCCCGTCAGAGTTGGAACATTGCAATGAAGTTGAGTGTTATCTTAGCATTTTAAATGCTTAAACTTAAGCTTAAGGATTTAAAAATTACTTTGGGTAATATTTATACTACCAGATTCAATACCTGAAAAATGGTAAGTTCACCAACAGTTAGAATTGCACCACAGTTCAAAATTCAAGTTGATGTTCATCTCTTAATAAAGATTAATTAATTTTTTCAAGTTAAGCCACAAATAACAGCAAGGAAACAAAGATGCAAATTGATCAAAGACAAGTCGAGGAATGGGAAACACTTCAGGTGGAGGGCAATTTATATATGCAATGACTTTCTAAATGCAAAGTTCTGAAATAATTTAAAAGGCAGATGATTCAATTGAGCAAAGACAGGGGTGCCAATGGTTTCTATAGGCAGATAACCTCCATCTGTTTTAAAACTATCCTTTCTTTTGGGTTAATGTAGCAGCATGTCCCTATTAAACTCTCAAACAGCTTTCAGAATCAAGAATAATAACTTTTTATCACATATATTACTGGGTCACTACTGTGTATCCAACAATAGTACAGACAAACCATGAAATTAGAAGAGTAGATCCTGAGAAACCAGGATGATTCAATTTAACCAACTTAATTATTGGAGGTTTCCTAAATGATCAATTTAAAATGATCTCTTGATGGGTATCTGGATACTTTAATAGAAAGGTTAAAGTAGCAAGTGACATTCAGCTTTGACGAGAAACATGGCAAGAACAAAGAATGGGGAATTGTAAAACATGATAGCAGATCTTGAACCTAAACAAGTCAACAAATATGAAACCGGCAAGTGTAAAAAAAAAAGGTAAATATTTGACAAGTGCTGGTGAGTACTAAGTGTGAAGTTAGCAATTTGCTGATTTATTGCCTTAGTACATTCGAATTGTGTGTGCATAGGTTTGAAATGAAATTCCAAAGGAGATACTGCACACTTTACACTGTTATAGTTCATACCAAATACAACAGATTCTGAACAGGATGCTATAGACTATTCAAAGTTTGTGAGAAGATTTGTAGCTGGGGTGCTCGTTGTTGTGGTTCTGTTCGCCGAGCTGGGAATTTTGTTGCAGACGTTTCGTCCCCTGTCTAGGTGACATCCTCAGTACTTGGGAGCCTCCTGTGAAGCCAGGCTTCACAGGAGGCTCCCAAGCACTGAGGATGTCACCTAGACAGGGGACGAAACGTCTGCAACACAAATTCCCAGCTCGGCGAACAGAACCCCAACAGCTATAGACTATGGCAATGAGCGAAATTTTAAAATTTTGTGCAACTTAGTTTATTCTTTGGCAATAAAAGCTGTGGACACTTTTCTAAATAAGAAATTACATTTTAAATTCACAATTTTATTTTTTATGAGATTATGTAACTTAAAAATATTCAACTTCAGATTTGTTACTTGCCTGTGTATGCAAAGTTGAAGGGCATAAGTTTGGGATGGTGGTGCCTAGGTGCAATTTTTGGATGGGATGGATATAACAACACACCGTTATCTCCTAGTAAACTGGACAGCTCAGTCTGTAGGTTGTGACACATGTTCATCAGCTTAAAATTACTACGGTGATCTACCTTGGCCAAATCTTCCACAATACCAAGACCTGTATAAAGAAACAAACAATGTGATCATAAGATGTTGGAGCAGAAGTAGCCCATTTGGCCCTTTGACTCTGCTCCAACGTTCATTGAGACCATGGCTGATCTGAAAATCTTTCACTCCACTTTCCTGCCTTTTCCCCATAAACCCATGCTGATGAAAAAAAACTTTCGCAGCCTTGAATATGCTTGATGACCCAGCCTCAACAGTACTCGATGGTAAATAAGTCCATTTATTTACTACTCTCAGAAGCAATTCCTCATCTGTCTGAAATGTGCAATGCCTTACTCTGAGATTATGCCATGGTTTTAGACACTCACACAAGGGGATACAAGCTGTCAGGATCTACCTACGAAGAATCTTACAATTTTCCAATAAGATCGCCTTTATTACTCTAAACATTAATGGGTGCAGACCCAACCTACTCAACCTCTCATAAGAAAATCCTCCGTCCCCAGGACCAATCTAGGAAATCTTCTCTGGATCATCTCATTGCTATCATCTCTTTCTATAGTTAAGGGGACTAAATTACACAATATTCTAGGTGTGGTCTGACTAGGAGCTTGTATAGTTTAGCAAGACTTCACTATTTTTATATTCCATTCCCATTGAAATAAAGGTCAAAATTCCATTTCCCTTCCCCATTACACACCGAGATTGGGATGCTACCTTTTTGTGATTTATGCACAAGGATCCCCAAATTCCTCTATGTGACAACTATCTGCAGTTTTTTATCCCCAAGTTAAACAGCTCGTTCCTCTATTTTTCCAAGGTGCACAACCTCATTTACCCAAATTATATTCCATTGGCCAAGTGCTTCCCCATTCACAACCTATCTATATTCAACTGTACACTCTCCGTGTCATCTTCACCATTTACCTTCCCAGTTATTTTTTCATCTGCAATAGTACATTCACTTACCTCATCTAAGTCATAAACACGTACTGTAAACAATTGTGCCTCCAGCATCGATTCTTGCGGCACTCCACTATTTACAGGTTACCAACCTGAAAATACACCTTTTATCCAAATTATCTATCAGTTAGCCGATCCTCTAACCATGCTAATAACTGCACCTAACTGCACCTGCTTTGTTACCTCCTCAAAGAATTCTATATTTGTATCATTGATAGCCACAGGTGAGGTGCCAGAAGACTGGAGGTTGGCTAATGTGCTGCCACTGTTTAAGAAAGGTGGTAAGGACAAGCCAGGGAACTATAGATCAGTGAGCCTGACATCAATCGTGGGCATGTTATTGGAGGGAATCTTAAGGGACAGGATGTATATGTATTTGGAAAGGCAAGAACTGATTAAGGATAGCCAACATGGCTTTGTGCATGAGAAATCATGTCTCACAAACTTGATTGAGTTTTTTGAAGAAGTAACAAAGAGGATTGATGAGGGCAGAGCGGTAGACATGATTTATATAGACTTCAGTAAGGTGTTCGACAAGGCTCTCCATGGGAGACTGGTGATTAAGGTTAGATCTCATGGAATACAGGGAGAACTAGCCATTTGGATTCAGAACTGGCTCAAAGTGAGAAGACAGAGGGTGTTAGTGGAGGGTTGTTTTTCAGACTGGAGGCCTGTGACCAGTGAAGTGCCACAAGAAGCAGTGCTGGATCCACTCCTTTTCATCATTTATAGAAATGATTTAGATGTGAGCATAAGAGGTATAGCTAGTACGTTTGCAGATGACACCAAAATTGAGGTGTAGTGGACAACGAAGAAGGTTACCTCAGATTACAATGTGATGTTGATGAGATGGGCCAATGGGCTGAGAACTGACAGATGGAGCTTAATTTAAATAAGTGAGCGGTGGTGTATTTTGGGAAAGCAAATCTTAGCAGGACTCATATCATTAATGGTAAGGTCCGAGGGAGTGTTGCTGAACAAAGAGACCTTGGAGTATAGGTTCATAGCTTCTTTAAAGTAGAGTTGAGGGTAGATAGGATAGTGAAGATGACATATGGTATGCTTTCCTTTATTGGTCAGAGTATTGAGTACAGGAGTTGGGAGGTCATGTTGTGGCTGTACAGGACATTGGCACCATTTTCACAGAAGGTGGTACGTATATGAAATGAGCTGCCAGAGGAAATGGCGAAGGCTGGTACAATTGCAACATTTAAAAGGCACCTGGATGGTATATGAATAGGAAGGGTTTGGAGGAATATGGGCAAGATGCTGGCAGGTGGGACTAGATTGGGTTGGGATATCTGGTCAGCATGGACAACTTGGACCGAAGTGTTTGTTTCCATGCTGTACATCTCTATGACTCTATAAAGAATTTGTCAAGTATAATTTGGTCTTCATGCTGATACTGCTTGGTTATATTTTGCATTTTAAATGCTCTGCTAATAACAGACTAAAATTTTCCTAATAACGGATGTTAAGCCAACTGGCCTGTAGTCACCTGTTTTTTGACTTGCTTTTTTCAACAAATCTGTTACACTGACAGTTTTCCAATGCTTTATGACTGTTCCAGGAGCTAAGGATTCTTATGAAATCACAACCAATGCAGCCACAATCTCTACAACTGCTTCCTTTAATATCCTGGAATGCAGCTCACCAAGTCCAAAGGACATACTAGACTTTAGCCCCACTAGTTTACTTTGTACGTTTTTTTTTGAATGATTGTTGTTGTATTTATTACCTCTTCACCTTTTTGTCCTTCACTTGGTATTTTTCAAATGTTTGCGTGCCCTCTACCAAGACGACTGATGCAAATGACGTATTCAATTTTTCTGCCATTTCCTTGCAAGCCATTATTATTTCCCTGTCTTCATTCTCTAAGGGACCGATATTCACATAAGCCTCTATATCCCTTCTTGTATATTTAAAGGAAGTCTCAAATACACTACTAATTCTTCCTCATGGCTAACTCTGTCAATTTGATTTTCCCAAACTGGAAAATGATTAAAATCTTCTCGCATTAATGTACTGTATTTTTTCTTTATACAAACTCTCATTATCTCCCAACTTATTATCTAACCTACAGGACAGCTCCTAGAGGTGCCTACAGACTTCTTTATCCAGTGTCTTCTTCCCCTTGTTATTCCTTACTTCCACTTTTTGGATTCTGCAACTTTCAGTACAAATCATTTCTCGCTATTGTACTTATTCAATCTCATACTAACTAAGCTATCCCACCACCCTTCCTTTCTTGCATGATGAAGGCAAATGCAAATAACCTGTAGAATTTCCAGACTCAATCACCATATGATCCAAGCTCACATGTTTTTCCCACTATTAAGTACAAACTCTAAATAGCTTTTTCCATATTTCTGGCTAGCTTTTTCTCAGCCTAATTCCATCCCAATTCATCTTTTATTCATTCTTCACTTTTTTAAAGAATTGTGTCCAATTTTCTGACCTGCCACCCATTGTTGCACAAGCAAGTGCTTAGTTTGATACAGCCTTAATTTTCCTTAGTTTAAACTGATGGTGGGTACTCCCCTTGGATTGTTTTTCTCTTCTCTATAATCTGAAATATCCTCATAGATATCTGTCATTACATTTCTATTAGCATATTCCTTAACCATCACTTGCTGTAATGCACTTAAACTTAGTCTGCCTTCGTGATCTCAATATTGCCCTATACAAAACAGTTGTTTTGGACCCACCCTTTTGTCCCTTCAACGAAATGTAAAAGTCAATTATTTTGTAATCACTGTTTCCTATAGACACCTTCCCATTTATAAAATTAATTAATCCCATCTTGCTGCACGATGCAGCTCTAAAGTAGCTTCTCTATGGTTGACTTCAGAACATGCTATTCTAAAACTATCCTTAAAAGATTTTATGAACTTATCGAGGTTGCTTTTGCTCACCTGAATTCTCCATACTTTCCAGAATCTCCTGATTATCACAACATCTGTCTGACAACTTCCATTATTTCTTCCTTTATATTCTGCTCCACTGGGGTTATTGATTGGGGTCCTGTACGCTGCTCTCACAAGCAACGCCTTGCCCATGTTTCTGTTCGCTACCCAAACCATTTCTATAGCTTGGTTTCCTGAACTTAGTTCATCCATTTCTATTGTATTAACACGACCACTAATTAAGCAGAATCACATCTCCACCTTATCTCACCTTCTGAAATGTCCAATCTGTCAACCTGCAGCAATATCTCCATAATGGCCATCAGATCATATTTATTTCTTTGTATTCTTTCAGTTCATCTGTTTTGTTTTATATATTACATGCATTCCAGATATAAAGGTTTCAGTTTTACCCTTTCATTAAACTGTTGTAAATTAGCTGACGTTTAGTCTGCTTATCATTTCCAGTATTAGAACTGCTCACTTATCTTCTCTACTTTTTGAAGTATCTTAACTTTCAAAATATGATCTTTTGTCTCTAAAAACTATTTAGTTTAAAACCTTCTCATCTTCCCTAGTTACACAACTTGGTAGAACACCCTTCCTAGCACACTTCAACCATCCCAACAGTACAAATCTCACTTTCCCCAGTACTTAGAATAGTGTCCATCAAGCAGACCTCACTTCACCCAATAGAAGTTTGAGCCTTCATTCACTTCTTTAATCTTATTTAGCCCATCCCAATTCGCAAGTGGTTCAAATAATAAAAAGATTATTAATTTGAAATTCTGCTTCTTAATTTGGTGCCGAGCTTGTCATTTGACTATGTAGAATCTTTATCTTTGTCCTGCTGTGTTACTGGTACCTACTGAATCACCACTCTCCAACATCAAATTCCTTTGAAGTCCTGAGCAGACATACTGAACCCTGATATTGGATGTACAACAGAGCCTCCTAGATTTTCATGAGTTGCTGAAAGAACAGTGTCAATCTTCTTCGCGATACTATCTAATATTACCATTCCCATGACCATTATTTTTACTTCACAATTTATCTTCCAAATTCTTTAGTACTGCTCCGTCCTGCTGCGCTTTTCCAGCAACACATTTCCATCTCTGATCTCCAGCATCTGCAGACCTCACTTTCTCCTCATTATTTTTACTTCACAATTTATCTTCCAAATTCTTTAGTACTGCTCCGTCAAGTCAAAGGTGAAAAAAAAACACAGACAAACTGTCCTTTTAGTTAATGAAAAACTGCACAGAACTTTCTCCAGGTTCTCTAAACCAGCTATATTTTCCCCTTCAGTTCACTTCTCCCATAAAATGTCTTCAAAGCTTTCCGATTGGAAATAAACATGCTTTTTTTTCTACTTTTCTTCTGTATTATTACTGTTGACTGAAAAAAATTCCATAACACCACATTCACATTTAGCTATGCAAATAATGACTTCATGCCTCCTGAGCCAGTTTCACATACCCATAGTATTTTGAATAAGAACATATTTATAGATAATGTAGCAAGGGTGGAATTAGCAAAGCATTAAATAAACAATACATTGAAATAAATGTTATTGGACTGCAATGTGCAGATGATTTTCTCAAGGTATGAGCCAATCTTGTGGTTTGTCAACATCTTGACCTTAAATAGTAATTGTCACTTGCATTCTAAGGCTGCAGAGAGAGACCAAGGCACAAGGGCAGAATTACCAACATGTTTGTAGGATACTTCATGACTGGAAGACTTCTATTATATCCAAATTCACTAAAACAGTTGATTCCAACAGTACGCTTAAAAAGCCAGTATGGAACACATTCAGCAAACAGACTCACTTGTGTGGAGGCAGAGGTACATGAGAGATATCATTGGACTGGTAATCCAAAGGCCCAGGCTAATACTTGATAGACATGGGTTTAACTCACACCATGGCAAATACTTAAAAGCAAATTTAGTTTAGTAGCAACATTACATTACAAAGTGGCAACCATTACAAAATCCGATCCGATTCACTAATGTCCTTTGGGCAAGGATAATTATCGTCCTTACCTCACCTGGCCTAACAGCAACTACAGACCCACAGCAATGTGATTGATGCTTCACAGTCCTCTGAAATGGCGAAGACAGCCAATCAGTTCAAGGGCAACTTGGGATGGCCAACAAATGCTGGCTTTGCCAGCTATACCCACAGTCTATCTAAGTTTTTTTTAAAAAGTGATGGCATATTTAATTCAATTGGATATTTTCTGCCTTCAGATTTCAAATCAGTATTGATAAACTAAGATACTAGTTTGATGGGTTACACTGCTTGATGTCCTGCATTCTAAATCAGCAGCCAAATTGCACAGCATTTCATTCTGACAGTAAATTCCTTATGCTATGATTATCCAAATATCTGTGTTCACTTGAAAAATTTCAGTCTTAGTACTTCTAAAATCTTGAACACTACAAACGTAGTATCTCAATGAAAAAGTTATGAACAAGTTTTACAACAATATAAACTAAGTAGTGTAATTATATTTTAATGTATCAATTACAACACTCTGCATTCTGTCAAGGTATACATTACCTATTGCAGGAAATGTGTGTGGTGATATCCCCAGAACCTTTTTCATTAGCTCCCACAATGGTTTTATCTCCTTCCCACCATCTGCCATCAAATCTTTGAAAGACTTGAATTCCTGTTAAAGTAAAGTACTGCATTTAAATGTGTAATCTGATTTTGCTGTTTGCAGTTTTGACTAATGGGAGAGTCAACTTAATTATACAAGAAAAATCTCCAATCATCACAAAACTCCAATCATCATCATAAAATTTGAAGTTGGATCTGTACCAAGCTTTGCACCAAGCATCCATCAATTTATCAATTGTCATTTATGGAAGAGAATTGCAAACCATTATCACACTGTGTGAAGTGTTTCCTGTTGAAAGTGATAAGAATTAGGTTTAAACTTAAAAATACAGGCTGGATTATTGCCTGATCCCAGATGCAGATTCACAAAGACATATTAGGAGAATTGAAACAAAGCCAAAGATCTGATGTGGGAAGAGGAGTTCCTTTTCATGAGACACTGCACCAGTTCTTGTACAAGGATGGGATCCATGTTCTAGCAGAAATGGAAAGTAGGGAAGTTTCAAAAACTTTAGACAACAAAACGTAAGGAGGTATCTACAAGAAATGTGAATAGCATTAACATAAATAAAACAGCAAAGAAGAGCATAGCGAAGAGCAAAATAAGAGAGGACAAATATACCAAAGTAAAAAGAAGAATTCGTGAAGAAGAATCTAAAACAATGGTGCATTATAAAGTGAAGACTATCCTATGAAGATTAAGTGACTGCCCATATAGTAAAGCACACAGAGTCCATGTTGGAGACAATCATGCTGAGAGAAAACAGATATAGTAGGGAATACAGCAGCATGACAAAGTAAAGGACTGGGAACAAAACATGGCAGGCTGCAAAATATTTAGAAGATATAAAGAAAAGGGGCAAGGAGTTGCTGCACTTATTATGGATGTACAATGACAGTGTAAAAATGAGATACAGTTTTCATCAAGACCAAAACAGAAACCATTCGCACTGACAGAAATAAACAACAATAAAGAATTAATCAAATTAACAGGTGTGGCATATAGACCATTGAATAGAAGAGAGGTAGACAAGAAAGGAGACTGGGGGGTTAAAAAAAAGTAATGGAAGGAATTTCAACTACTCCAATATTCATTTGTCAAGAGAAAATCAAGGAAATAAATTGGGTAATTTGATGGAGTTCTCAATGTATCTAAGGACTTTTTCCTAACCCCAAAATAAAGACTCAACAGGGGAAGACTTGCTACTATCTAGAATATCTAGGCACAATAAACATAACCATATTATGACATAATAATAAAGAACATAAGCATAATATAAAGTAACTTAATAAATTAATGATTTGGATACAACTTTCAAGAAGAAAATGGAGAACAATATTAGCTATCAATGTAGAACAACAATTGAAAATATTTGTAAGTATTCAACGTGGTTCTGATGAAAAGGTAATCAACCTGAACTGCCAGCTTGTTTCCTTCTCCACAGAGGCTGTCAGGTCTGCTGAGTATTTCCAGCAATTTCTATCTTTATTTCAGATTTCCAGCATCCTTGGTATTTTGTACCATATCACAAACACAAAATAGGAGTAAGCTATTCAACCCTTTAAGCTGGCTCCACTATTCATAATAGTGATGGCTGATCAGCCAACTCAATAGCCTAATCCTGCTTCCCGCCTCAATACCCTTTGATCACTAAGTGCTATACCCAGCTCCTTCCATAAATCAGACAATATTTTGATCTCAACTGCTTTCTGTGGTAATGAATTCCACAGACTCACTACACTCTGGGTGAAGAAATTCTCATCTCAGTCAGAAATGGTTGACCCTGCATCCTTACAATATGACCAGTGTTGGCTCCAATATTCTTATTTGCTGCAAGGGTCTACAACGTCTTTTTCTGGCAGTGACCTCTGGAACTGAAGTCACTGTTGTGATTGATTTTCTGACACAGATCGCCATGCGCAGAACATCAGAATGCTTGGCCGCATGCAGATTAGAGGGCATGCAGCCTGTGACCCTTAGTTGTTGACATGCCTGCCATTAGGAATATTCATTCTACATATACTATATACAGAGAAACCTCCGTTATCCAGCATTCGATTATCCAAATATTGGATTATCCGACAAAATAGCAAGGTCTCAATGTTTGGGTAAACAATGTCAACTGGCATTCGATTATCTGGAATTTGATTAATTGAACAAAATACTCCACGTCCATGTTCTTCGGATAATCAAGGCTCCTCTGTAGTCCTGTTAGAATTTTCTAGGTTTCAATGAGATCTCCCCTCACACTGATACAACTATTCAAAATTCAGTCCTGTAAAGCTTCGCTGCACTCCCTCTATAGCAAAAGCATCCTTCCTCAGATAAGGAGGGAAAATCTACACACAATTTTACAGGTATGGTTTCATTTTGGCCCTGTAGAACTGCAGCAAGACATACTTGCTCCTGTATTTCCTCTTCCTATTAAGGTTAAAATATAATTTTCTTTCTTGACCACCTGCTACAGCAGTATGCTTCAGTGACTGTTTTACAAGGACACTCTGGTCTCAATGTGCTATTAGTTTATAGCCCAATAATAATCTTCCTGTTTTTGTGACCAACATGGATAATGTCCCATTTATCCAGATTATTCAGCATTTGCCATGCATTTGCCCACTCAATTTATCTGAATGATACTGCATGCTCTTCACAGCTCATCCTCCCATCCAGCTTTGTCATCTGCAAATTTAGAGATATTACATTTAATTCCCATATCCAAATCAATATTATATTGAATAGCTGAAGTCCTGGCACTGCTCCCAGTGGTATCCCACTTAACACTGCCCACTATTCTGGAAAAGACCAGTTTACCCATCACCTCCATCAATTGTTCCCGAAAATCTGTACAGAGATCCCTGCAAATCTTAGGGGTTATACCATCACCACGATCTAGAAGAAGGGAGACAAAGTGGACGGTGAGAACTACTTAGGACTCCTCTTGCTCTCTATCACCTGGAAGACTATAACCTAAATCCTCACAAGGCACCTTTTCCCTGTCTGAGGAAATCCTTCCTGAAAACCTGTGTGGCTTCTGACACAACCATGGATCTATGGACATAATATTCACTGACTGGCAACTCCAAAATAAATGCCAGGAGAACAACCAGCCTCTCTACATGGTCTTCAACGATCTGACAAAGGCATTTGACACAGTCAATTGGGAAGGGCTCAAAGACCTGTCAAATGCCAGATGCCCAGAGAAATTAATCAACTTTCTACATATCCTCCACAACACATTTAACCCTCTGCTAGAGTGGAAATTTATACAAATCAACGTTATACCAAAGGCTAAAGGAATGCACTGTCTCCCTCCTTAGTTCCATACCCTACTGACCATAACATAAATTGGAGTGTTTTATCCATTTTACCAATATAGCTAAATACTTCACACACATTAGAGTTGACATCCATCCACCAGAAGCAAACTATTTAGCAAAAATTTAAAGCAAATGAATACAGTTGGAAATATGGAAGTATAAATATCTATCCTTCTAAATACTCCTAACTCTCCTATTTATATGCAGGAGAGAGAAAGAAAATGGGTGTACTCCACAGAGATTTATTTCGAGAAAAATACATTTGGCTATTATTGGCAAACTCAAATCCAAAAAAGGACAAAGTATAGAATATTCAGTCAGGTACTCCACAAATAGAGGTGTCAGTATAAAAGAAAAAGTATGGATCAAGGTTTCAACAATAACGCACTAGATAAAGCTAAACGTATGCAATGTACTGGTAATGAAATAGATGATCCTTGTGGTGGAAAGTATTATACCACATGATAATTTCCAAGTCAAACAGGATGCTGAGTTCAACCCAAAAAGTGAAATAAAAGATCAAGGAACTAACTACAGGCCAGATTTTCCAAACAGTAGCAAAAGTCCTTTTTTAAAAAAATGCAGGTAGGGAGCTCCACATGTCTGAAAGGACAGATTGTCAGGGATGGGGAAGACAGACAAACCATGCCCCCTTTTCACTGCTGTCAGCTGCTGTATTTGAAAATTAAAAATCCTGACAGCCATTTTGACAGCTGCTGTCAAACAGTTAGTACATTGGCTGCGTGCAATGTCAGGGTGCTAGGATATGGAGCTGCGAGAGTAGTATGCCAGGTAAACAGAATTCTGGACTATCGGCTGGTCAGGTTGCCAGGTGTAGGAGGCCAAATGAATAAGGATAGTTGGCCAGGTAAGTAGGGTACCAGGTGGGCAAGTGGCAGGGTGCTATGTGACTAGGATGCCAAATGAATAAGGTGGCCAAATAAAGTAATGCAGTGGGGTTAGAGTAGATGGGGCGAGTGGGAAAAACTGGGTCTGGAGTCTTCTGGCCGTTCTTGACTGGATGGGGAGGGGCATGGATGCTTTGTTAGCTTCACAGTTTGGGTATGGTTTTGAGAAGGGGCGGGTGGGGGGGGATGTGGTCTGGCCTGGGTGGTGGGGGCTCACACTCTGCAATGGGGAAGTAGAATAAAGCGTAGAGCAAGATAAGGGGGTAGGTGTCAGGCAATGGGAGAAGTTGGAGAGATGGAGGGGCATCAGGTTTGGTCCAGCAGCAGGGAAAATGAGGGTTGTTGAGGGCTGAGTAGGGGAAGGGAGTATTAGGACTCAACTACCCCGGGACAGAGTCCGGTAAGCGTGGGGTCTGGGGATGTAGTGCTGGGAATTGGTGTACGGACTATGTATTGAGTATGTTGAATAATTACACTGGAGTTAGACTATACATTTTATCTAGTCACTATTTTACTTAATTTCATTAAAATTGTCTGAAATCTGAGTTAAATAGAGGAGAGGATTTCAGGCATAGAGGATTGGCCAACAAAATCTTCAATTGCCTGGGCAATTCCTTCAGAGTACTATGATGGGGATTCTGCAAGGTCCCTCTGCAGAACTCACAAATATTGGAATAATGGTTGCATGGCTGTCAGAAAATCAGGGCCTTTGTTTAAATTTTGGGGACAGATTATCATAAAAATGAATGTTGGAAATTCAAGTGTAAAAAGTTTGACTTCAGAGTTTCTTCCAACAAGGAAAGCAAGTAAATACTATAAATTCTTCAAATATCAAAAATAAACAACTATACCTTGCCATCAGCCTCTGAGGCAGTCATCATTGCTGACCAAATCTGGAAAGCGTACTTCATCTTGTGGATCTGAACTTGCTGTACCTGAACACCAAACTGCACTTCAAGATATTCAGTTAGCTGAAAAATGGCAAAATAATGCACAAAAGCATGAAATATGTAGCATCAAGATTCACACTGCCTGATGGCAAACAGAGAGTAAATAAGAAATATTTGTTAGCCAAAGAGTATGTAACTGTAGGAGTGTTAAATTATATCCTTCAAATGTTTGGGTAAGTTCTTACATAATTTATAAATAAATAAAGACAAACTGTGCCAAATTGCAAAATACCAGACCATGTACAATGACAGTGTAGGAAAAATTTGATAAATCACTTAACTTTCTTAAATTGTCTATAGTTACACATGTGAAAAGGAACACTCGTGATCCACAGGCCCATCTCCAACTTCCTTTCCTCTTCCAGAGTCGTTGAACATAGTATCTCTTAAATCCATTCTGCTGTCTCAGAACTCTGTGTCTGAATTCAGTCAGGTTACCTCCTCCTGGCAGTACCAAAGTCACAAATGACATCCTACATGATTGCAATGGTCAACATTCCCTCGTCATTCTTCAAGCTGTTTGCAGTCTTTTACACAGTGAAGCACACTGTATTCCCCCAATGACTCCTATTGCTCATCTACACACTACCTTGCAGTGATATTGGGAGGTACAATGTTATTTTTCGCATGTACACTTACAATATAGCTCTACAATGCCATCACTCGCAATTCTACCACTGCTACTAAATTATCATATTTCTTATCCATAATCAGCAGAAATTTGCCCCAATTAAATTCTGGAAAAAAGGATGCCAGTTTATGACTCTGTACCAGAATTTGCAGACAGTTACAGAAAGGCTAAGCAAGTGTGCAAAAGTATGGCAGATGGAGTATTATGTGGGAAAATGCTCACTTTGGCAGGAAGAATAAAAGTTCAGAGTATCACAAACTTATTTTTCAGCAGTTCTTATCAATTTTAAGAGAGGCAGCAGCATAATGATAATATCATTACTCTAGCAATACAGAGTCCCAGACTTAAATCCTGGGGACTGCAATTCAAATCTCACCATTCCATCATGAAATTTTGTATGATAAAAATTTTGAATTAAAAGCTCGTCCAATGGTAACCATTAGATCATGGTAAATACCTATCTGGTTAACCAATTTTGAGGGAAGGAAACTACTTGGTATAGCATATATGCAACTGCAAACAAGTAACAGATGCACCTCAAAAATGCCAAGCATGGTCAAGTGCAATAAGAGACAAATTAACCATCATCCTTTGACATTCAATGACTTTGCTATCAGTGAATCGTCATCAACATTTTGGGTGGTACCACTGAACAGAAACTTCATTGGACTAGCATATAAATACAGTGGCTACAAGAGCAGGTCAGGGGCTAGAAACCCTGCAGTGAGTAACTCACCTCTCAACGCTCCTAAGCTTGTCCATCATCTACAAGGCAGGAGTGATTAAATCCTCCCAACGTACAGCATCCAAGGCAAAGCAACCCACTTGACTGACACCACATCTACTCCCTCTATCACTGATGCTCAGTAGCAGTAATGAGCATCATTGACAAGATGCATGACAGAAATTCACCAAAGTCCCTTTTGTCAACACCTTCCAAATGCACAACCATTTCCATTTAGAAAGACAAACGCAGCAGATACATCGGAACACCACCTGCAAGTTCCCCTGCAAGCAACCCACCATCGTGACTTGGAAATATACCACCAATCCTTCAGTGTCATTGGGTTAAAGTCCTTGAATTCAGTCCCTAACAACATTGAGGGTCTACCTACAGCATTTGGATGCTGTGGTTCAAATAGGCAGTTCACCAGTCTTCACAATGGCAACTAGGAGAAAGTGAGGTCTGCAGATGCTGGAGATCAAAGTTGAAACTTTATTGCTGGAACAGCACAGCAGGCCAGGCAGCACCCAGGGAACAGGAGATTCGACGTTGCGGGCACAGGCCCTTCATCCTGAAGACGGGCCTGCGGCCGAAACTTCGAATCTCCTGATATTCCTGAAGAAGGGCCTGTGCCCGAAACGTCGAATCTCCTGTTCCCTGGATGCTGCCTGACCTGCTGTGCTGTTCCAGCAATAAAGTTTCAACAATGGCAACTAGGGACAAACAATAAATGCTAGCCTAGTTTGCATGCCCACAGCCTAAAAGTGAATTAAATAAAAAGGCAATATGGTTGACTGTTAATAAGTCATTCAGTTATAGAGAAATTAGAGATGGGAATAAGTTCTGGATACGCCTGTAACACTCACATCCTGTGAACTCGTAAAACATGGAGAATGACAGCAAAATTTCAAGGTACAGAGGGATATTGCTGCTCTAATGCAGGAGTCACAAAAAAACATCACGTTGAGTACAGCATGTATTAAAGATGGCTAATAGGTTTTTACAAGAAGAATTTACCTTAAATGTATTTTGTTTCATGTGAACAGGATACTGGTGAGAACACATCTCAAATGCTGTGTGCAGTTTGGGTCTACTTGTTGAAGGAAGGAGGCGAATACACTGGAGGAAGTTCTGGGGAAATTTACTGGATTGATATCTGAAAATGAGTGGGTTGTCTTATGAAGATAAGTTGGGCACGGTGGCTTTGTTTCCATTGGAGTTTATAAACGTGACATGTGGCTTGATTGAAGTATACAAGATCCTGAATAGTCTTGACAAGGTTGACGTGGAAGCTATTCCTCCTGGGGTTGGTTCAGAATTGGAAGGCACTGTTTTCAAATTAGAATTTATCCATTAAGAACAGAGATGGGGAGAAACATTTTTGCCAAATATGAAGCAACTTTGGAGTCCTGCGTCACAAGCGGTGGAAGCAGGTTCATAAAGTTTTAGAGTCATACAGCATGGAAACACACCCTTCAAGTCCAACTAGTCCACAGCGACCATGTTCCCAAACTAAACTAGTCCTACTTGCCTATGTTTGCCCATATCCCTCCAAACCTTTCCTGTTCATTTACTTAAACAAATGTCTTTTAAATGTAACTACCTGCAGCCATCACTTCCTCTAGTAGTTCTTTCCACAAACAAACCACTGTGTAAAAAAGTTGCCACTCGTCCTTTTTAAAATTTTCTCCTCTCACTTTAAAAATATGTCTGTTCGTTTTGAACTCCCCACCTTAGGGAAAAGACCTTGCTATTCACCTTACCTACACGCCTCCTGATTATATTGACCTCTCAGGTCACCCATCATGCTCTGGTGAAAAAGGTCCTAACTTATCCAGCCTCTCTTTATAACTCAAATCTTCCATCCCTGGCAACATCCTAGTAAACTTTTTCTGAATCCATTCCAATTTAATATCCTTCCTGTAACAGGGCAACCAGAACTGCACACAGTATTCCAGAAGAGGTCTCACTAATGTCCTGTATAACTTCAACGTAACATCCCAACTCTTGTATTCAAAGGTCTGAGCAATGAAGGCAAATGTACTGAACAGCTTCTTAACTACCCTGTCCACTTGTTGTGCAAATTTCAAAGAATTACGTACCTAAAACCCTAGGTTTCCCTGTTGTACAACACTACCCAGGGCCCTACCATTAATTGTGTAAGTCCTGCCTTTGTGTAAGTCCTGCCTAAAATGCAATATTTCGCAGCATCCATCAGCTCAAAGTGGTACTGAAGGCATGAGAAACTGAGGAAAGGAACGTAGTTGGTCTGAGAGCAGACAAGACATGGTTTGTTGACATGGATTGGTGTGGATGAAGGAACAAAGAGGATAGTGGTTGTGGATCATGTGGGGATGTTATTGTGAAGATACAATTAAATAATGGCTGGAACATGCATGAGGTGAGCTGCAGCTGGTATGTGCCCAATCTGTTTAACCTGTCAGGAATTTGCACCACCTAATTTATCAGTGGAGGAGAGGAGAATTGGAAGTGGGATTTAACTAGAGCAAGTTGGTTCTTTTAATGAGATGCTAATGGTGGAAATATAGCAGTCACTACTCAAGGGTGAGATTCTGAAGTCAATCAAGGGGGAAACCAGGAACATTTTTCTACTCAAGGACAAGAAAGCATGGGCAACACCTTTTGAAAATACAAACAACAGTTCATTACTTTTGGAATCAAGTCCTCAACATACCCTTCTCTGAGCATGAATCAGTTCTTTGTCCACTTTGGACAGGAATGGAGATCCTCCATCGTGTTCCATGGAATAGAATTTCACTTTCTTAATATAAACCTCTTCATCAAGTTTCACCCTTTTTCAATACAAAAATCGAACATGTTACTTCGGGAAGAAGAGTTCTGACAATTTAATATTCCATAGAGCTCAAGGTAGTTTAAAAATAAACAAATTCTATTGAAATCTCAGATAGCCTTATCAGTGTTAAGTCAACTTTTATATAAATGTTTAAAAGTTGACAACAGATATTTTTTCCAGATAGCAAAGTAAGATCAACAATTTCAAAAATTCTAAATCAGGACACATACCAGCATTCCAGGTTACAAATAGGGAACAGGTTAGTAGAACAACACTGGACAGTCTGTCAGTTGTGGATAATCTACTTGTTGAATATTGAAAAATATTATATTTTCTCAGAGAACAATAGTTTTATCCCAGGAACCACACACATGAATTTTTGCCACACTTCAAGGATAAGTCTGTTCTGTCCTTCCTTAAGGAACCAAAACTGCACAAAGGTTGGGCCACAACAATCCTTTGGATAACTTCACATTTTATCACAATGTATCCCAACAGCTGTGTTCATGTCCACTCATCCGAACCTATTGATATCATCTTACATCTCCTCACCTACCTGCGCAGCATCAGTGAATTTCGATACATGACGTTGTTATGAAGTTGAAGGGGTGTACTGTACCTTCAAGAGAGTGAAAGCTGAAAGCTGGCAAGCACGTATCATGTGATTGATTAGCAGTCACAGTGTGTGCTAGAAAATTGAAAATATGTAACATTTGGCTTTAAACTAGATACTCCAGTTGTTTTGGCCACGATTTCAATTTAATCAGTTTAAATTATGCCCCAAGAGACTAAAACCCAATCGAATTTGAATTTTACTGTTATGACAACATCGAATGAATGACACAATCCAATGTTTGGGTACAAAAAAGTAGGAATTTTGGACAATTGGCCAACTGCCATTGAAAGACTGCTATTCACCATACTCTGTCATAGGTACTTTTTCATGTGAAACCTCTTTGCAGCAGAAGACTGAAGACAACCCGGGAATATCTACAAACAGAGGAAGACTGACACCAGAAAAGACAGCTGCTGTCTGGTTTTGAAAACTAAGTTGCTGTAAATTTAATAGGGACTTTATTTGATCGGTATATTGTTAGAGAGTGGGAGGTAGATAACAAATCTTTAAGAGAAAGGACGCTTAGAGTTGTAAAGTAGCTGTTGTTTAATGTTCACTTTTAGAGTTAAAGAATAAATTGATATTTTTGTTAAATAGTGGAATTTGGGTAGTTCTCCAACAATCATACTTTACCAGATTACGAGGAGAGGTGAGCTTGTGTGGGGGTTTGGTTTAATTAGCAGAAGGGTTTAACCACAGTGTTATAATAACATTCAGAAATCTAATCAAAGGTATTCAAGTAGATTGCATATACCCGATATCCAACGACTAATCTTTTTAGTGCTACACTAGTTTCAACCTGCATACATTTCATATATTCCAATCTTCATCTATTAACCTGTCCCAAACCCATGAGGTCTAATGCTGAGTAGTAGCCGCACGTGTGGCACCTCACTGGATACTTCCTAAAAATCTAAATACATTAAACCACTGATTCTCCCTTATCCATTTAATAGCTACATCTTGAAAATATATATATTTATCAAATATGATTCTCCTTTCATTATTCATGTTGATTTGGCTTAATCTAAGTTATTATTTTCAGAGTGCCTTGCTATCACTTCAATCAATGTGACAATCAAGTTAATTCAATAATATATTCTAGCTTTTTTTCTATTACTAACGTTAGGAGAAGTAGCACATAAATCGTCATTTTCTCTTCCTTTCATAAATAGCAGGAATATGTTTGTCACCTTCCAATCCTTGATAACTGATCGAGAATCAAAGGAATTCTGGAAAATGACAAATGCATGCAAGCCGTCAGGAAACTCTTAATACTCTTGGATGCAGACTATGAGGTCCAGAGGATTTGTTCCTACTTAATCCCATAAATTTCTCCAATACTATTTCGTTACTTGTATTTTTTTCTTCAAATTCCTCATTCGTGCGAGATCCTTGGTGGTCCCTCATTATTTCAGGAATAATTTTGAAACTTCCACCATGAAGACAGATCCAAAATATTACATTAATGTGTCTGCTATTTCCTTACTCACCAATTTTATTCATCTGTCTGTGCTGTTAATACATCCACATCTACCTCCACTGAATGCTTGAGAGTTAAATTTATGCTAATAAAATCCTTTGTCACTTATCAATTTCTTGGTTTGTTTTGCTTTGCTGAATCCTAAAATTGTCCTACTCTTCAGACCTATTACACTTTTTAGCAACACAAAGTCTGTTTGGTATGATATGATCTTTTAACTCTCCTTGTTAACCACAGTTGGGCACAATTCTGTGTGAGTTGCCTGAACAGACTTACAGTTGTTATAAATAATGTTTCAATTCTTTAATTGCTACTTATCTGTCACAACTTACACTGTAGTTTCCAAATCCATCTTGGCTCACTTATCTCTCATACTTGCATTGTTTGCTTATGATCCTAGTTTCAAACTTGATAAATCACTTTCAAGCTTAATATAAATTTGTGGGCGGCACGGTGGCACAGTGGTTAGCATTGCTGCCTCACAGCACCAGAGACCTGGGTTCAGTTCCCGCCTCAGGCAACTGACTGTGTGGAGTTTGCACGTTCTCCCCATGTCTGCGTGGGTTTCCGCCGGGTGCTCCAGTTTCCTCCCACAGTCCAAAGATGTGCAGGTCAGGTGAATTGGCCATGCTAAATTGCATGCAGTGTTGGGTAAGGGGCAAATGTATGGGTTTGTTGCGCTTCGGCGGGGCGGTGTGGACTTGTTGGGCCGAAGGGCCTGTTTCCACACTAAGTAATCTAATCTAAAAATGTTACCATACTATGGTCACACTGCTCTCAATGGCCCTTTACAACAGGATTAGTAATCATTGTTTTTACCTTAGTAACTAACCTTTCCTTACTGCAATATACAAGATCCAAAATAACTTGTTCTTTTAATTGATTCCTCAGCATTATGATACAAACAAAAACATATACATTTCATTAATTCTACACCAATTTTCCCTCTAAGCTTGTGGCCTCCAACCCAAACATTCCCCAGAGGTCATGCACTAGTCTGTCCCTTCAAGATACCACACGTGCACATCTGCAGGAAAATGTCAAGGGCCTGCCCAAAGCAAAAAAAGTGTGAAATTGCTGAACACCTTTCCTGTAATTTTTGTTTGTTCAGTCTAAAAGAATATGAAAATTTAAGATTACTACGCTACACTTGTTACATGCACTTCTAATTTCCTGATTTATTGTCTGTCCTACACCAGAAGGCTTGTTTAAGGGAGTTGTTCATAGACACCTTTTTTTTCTGATTCTTGCTTTGTGTATACTCAAAATAGAAGATCCCTTCTATTTACTGCAGTCATCCAATCCTTTACAGCTACCCTTCCTGCTTTTCCCTTTTACCTACCTCTTCTAAAAATTATCCTGGACATTTTAATTCCAAATCTCATAACCATGCTTTTGCTGTTGCTATTATAACACACTATTTTTTTCTTTGCTATTAGTTCTTCTAATTTGTTGAAAATGTTTAATTCAGACAATGAATTTAGTTTTAACTTTTTTCTAATTTTATTTGTGTAACTTCAGTCACTAATGCCCTATTAATAACAACACAAATCATTACCTTTGAGGCTCTGTATTTTAAGTTTGGACCTTTCGTCCTCAAGCTTTCTCAGCAGAACATTATTCCTAGTTCATCTAAGTCAATGATTCCTTTATGGATCAGGACAACAGGATTCTCCCCAAAGTTCATCTCTACTCTTATTCCTCCCACAAGGAAACTCTCCAACACTGAGTTAGGATTGCAGACAACAGTTTCTATTGCGCTAATGATACTATCCTCTACGACATTCCTTATTACTCATCTCACTTGAATTGCCTCCTGCCCATCCTACAGTCCTTATTCTCATCCAACGTGTAGCAAGTGATTCACAACCTTTGCCAAGGCTAAGAGCCAAGGTGCCTTCATTCTGACGTTTGGATCCTCATACCTACCTTTTTCACAGTCATATCCTCCTTTACCTGTGCAATGGCCAGCCTTTAAGATCTAAAGGGTGTGATTGCATCCTTAAACAAAATATCCAGTTAACTGTTCCCCAACCCAATGTCTTGCAATGTTTACATCTTGGACTCCAGTTTAACAACACCGAGGTGACATTCCTCCAGCTGCAAACGCTACGGATATGAATGTTCACAGTCACAATCACAATACTATCCACCCTTCTTTTGCAGTGGTTACAGCACACAATTTGCACAGTTACTTCTATCTCATCTTATGGATCAATTTGTGTGATCAATTAGTTTTCTTAGTGAATTTTAACTAAAATTTGAAGATTTTAATTGCATTAAACAGTTTACCTTGCTTAAGTTACTAATTTTACCAAACTATAATTTACAATTTTCTAGTTTACAAACAAAACTCAGTTTGCATTCTTTTCAACTAAAAACAGCTTCGCATCAATTGCCTCATATCTTCTTACTTCAGTCTCTGAGGGAAGATAGCTTTTGTTAACAAAAAAAAGCTTGTTACTCAAATCAGTTACTTTCCATTTGTGCTCTTTCCCCATGTTATATGCACTGTTGCAACTGCTCCTTTTTAAAATACAGATGCTCCTCTTTTAGTGCTCTGTGCTGATTGAGGATTTTCTTGCAGTGCTGCTTCTTATTAAACATATTAGGTCCTTTCTGGTTCCACACTTAGTCTACCATTTCAAATGAAATGAAGACAAGCCACCTTCCTCCTGACATTAAATACCATCAGGTCCACCACCAATAAAATTCCAAGGGTCACCATTGACCAGACGTTGAATTGATCAGTCATATTAAAAACAACTAGAAGGTGCGAGGTAGTGATAATATTACCGCACTAATAACCCAGTGGTTAATGTTCTGGGTCAGAGATTCAAATCTCATCATAGCCATTGGTGGAATTTGAATTTAAATTAATAAATTTGAAAAATAAAGCTAACCCAAATGCTGATAATCATGACAATCATCAGTAATTGCTGGAAAAAACCTTTCTGGTTCATTCATGTCCCTTAGGGAAGGAAAATCTGCCAACATTGGACATCAAACCCACAGCAGTGTGGCTGACTTGGAACTGCCTTTTGATATAGCCAGCATGTCACAACAAATATTGTCTTTGCCAGTGAAAGACATTACCCGTTAAAAAGAAAAGCAGAGTAGAAGTATATAAATTGTTCAGCTCCAGATCCTGCAAACCTCACAATCATTTAAAAGACTCAAATCAGGAGTGTGATGAAACACTCAACTGGATAGGTATAGTCAAACATAAGGAACCTACAGCATGAAAGTAAATGTTGTTGATCAAAACTGCTCATGTCACTGGACGCAACGTTCAACCCAAAACCAGCGTACTATACTGTTATCTATGATCACGGCTATCTACTATGACAGCAACTTCTCCTGTATCTTGAGCAACTAAAACAGGAAAGAACAGCAATACCATGTGAACATCACTCAAGATTATACACTATATTTACTTTTCGCAAACAATGCTGTATCTTCATCAATACTGGATTAGCGTCCTAATACTAACATCATTGAAGAAGCACCAACATGACAACTCCAATGCTTCAAACCGATCATTCATTACCTTAGGTCAATTATGGAGGGACAAAAATGTTTCTTCCTCAAGACTGTCCTTGTGCTCCTAGTTCTCTCCCTACACCTTTTCTTTACATAGATCCCAATTATTACATAATAAAAAGGTAAAATCCTGCTTTAAGCCTTTTGTCAATTTATATCCCGCAAAACCAATTATTGATAGCAAAACTTTCAGATATATCAACCTTCAAAAACCATTCCACAAAACGATTTCTTGAGCAAACTTTCAGTCAACTTTTCTAAATCACTTACAAGACTTTCATTTGTTCTTTCTTCTGTGAAGTATAAAGGTCTGTTAGTCAATAGAAATAATGACTACTGGTTAAGTTTTTTTTTCTTACTTGGAGATATTTGGGCCAGCCATGACTTTGAACATTGGAATGAGATCATCAGCATAACGACACATAGGACCAGTACAGAGAAATTCAGCTTTTAGACCCATTGCATTTGGAAACTGACCATCATTAGGCACCAAACCTGAAAGCATAGCATTAAAATGTTTACAGAATTACCACAGGTAAAACAAACGACTTCGCATAAGTTGTGCAGTCAACATCAGAGGGGTACATACTAAGCCAATCACAATTGTGATACATGGACATTTTTTAATTAATTTGTGAGAATATCTAAATAATGTATGATTCAAAGAGGAAAATCTTAATGCGTGATATTTTCCTAGTTGCATCTAGTTCATGCTGAATACATTTTTTATTACAATCTACATTTATCTAGGCTAGGTTTTATAGTTTAAGATACAAAGGGAAAACAAAATCCAATCTTCATAAGGGAAGTAATCTTACAGATTCCTGAATTTCAATCTGCACGACTTGTTTAGAAACCAAGAATTCTTTGTAGTCACTTATTTTATTTTTAAAAATAAATGGAATGAAGTTGGATGGAAGTTAGAGATGCAGATAGATCAAAATCACACTTCTGTTCTTGAAACCTTGTCTTAAATCTATTTAGCATTATTCTTTCATGGGATGAACACTGCTGATAAAGTCAACGTTTGTTGTCCATCTTAAGTTTCCCTTGCTAAACCACATCAGCGTGTACTGAAGAACCGACCACACTCCTGTTGATCTGGAGTACGTGTAGATCTAACAGGTAAGAATCAAAACAAAAAAAAACAGAAATTACTGGAGAAATTGAGGTGGTGTGGCAGCATCTCTGGTAAGAAAGCAGAATTAACATTTTGAGTTCAGTGACCCTACTTCAGAATGGTAGGCATGTCAGATTCCTTTCTCAAACAGGCATTATTGGATCTGATGGATTTTTTCAACAATGATAGTTTCATGATCATTACGGAGATTAGTTTTCAATTCCAGATTTACGTTTATTGAATTTAAACTCTACCCACTGATATGGATAAATTTGGTCTAGTTACCTAAAGTATTTGCCTGGACTACTATATTACTAATCCAGTGATGTAACTACTATCCACAGTCTTTCTCTCACATAAATGGACAAGAAACCAAGATGAAATAAGTTAAAAGTGTTATGAAGTTGAAGGCATGTACTATACCTTCAAGAGAGAGCATGAATACTGTTCTGAACTGACAGATTACAAGCACCTGTGTATATGACTAGATAGCAGTCCCAGAGTGTACTGGAAAATTGAAAATATGTTAACATTTGGCTGTGAAATGGATATTGAAGTTGGTTGCTGTTTTGACAACAACTTGAATTTAACCAGTTTAAATCATGCCACAGGATACTAAAACACAACAGAGTTTGAATTTATCATTTTGCCAACAAGAAGATCCGATGTTGGAGGTATAAGAATGTCGACATTTTCAAAATTGGTCAGAGAGCAAACGCTCTTGAGAGAAACTGCTGGAGAGCTAATCGTTCATCTAACATTTTGCTCTCAAAGAAATTAGAAAACACTGTCTGTCAAAGGTAACTTCTCATGTGAAACATGCTCACAGTAAAAAGGAAGACGCGACCCAGGGAAATCAGCAGCCAGAAGAGTGAAGACATAGAAGACGACAGAGATTGTGTGGTTTGGAGATTAAGCTAATGTTATTTTACTAAGTGTCTTACCGGAATAGCACATTGTTATAGAATTAGAGTCAGAGAGCAAGCAGTTAAGAGAAAGGGGGCTTAGATTTGTGATTTTTTTTAGTTTAATGTTACTTTTAGAGTAAGAAACTAAATTGAAAATAAAATAAGAAAATAAACTTTCTTTAAATAGTGGAATTTAGGAGCTCTTGGTCACTCATATTTTAACAAATTACGAGGCGAGGTGAACCGAGCTTTTTTGGGTTTTTGGTTTAACTAACAGAAAAAGGTTCACCGCCATGTTGTAACAAAACAATATGAAGCTAGTTTCAAGAGAGACTAAAGTAGCAAATTGAGAGAGGCGACAAAACTGATCTCTACAAAACAAAATTGTTATACAGGATAATTTTCCAGGGCCAGAATAAATGCACAACTTTGGACGGCGTAGAAGATTCTTTATCCTCCAAGATTAATTTCATTTGAGAACTGAAGCAAGGAAAAGACAGATGTTATATTAATTAATGGAGGTGTGAGCACAATACAGTGGCATAATCTATGTTAAGAAACCAGGATGTAGAAGCAGGTTTAGGCATGGATGAGAAATGATAAATGCGGCAAGAAATTGCTTGGGGAAGTAGCACAGGTCCCAAAAATCACCACACAGCAATAATGAATATCAAGGAGGAAACAATGGAAACTGGTCAGAAAAGTACGTGATATTCATGTGGGATTTTAATCTATATAGGCTAGAAAAATCAAACGCGCAAAGGTAGCTTGAGGAGGATTTCGTAGGTTTTGAGGATAGTTTCTCAGAACATTGAGGCCAACTATAGAGCAAGTAATACTAGAACCAATTTGTGCATCAAGACAGGATAAATTAACGACCGCATCCTCTAAGTGTTCCAATTGAATTTTATGTTTTTTTTTTGGGGGGGGGGTCTGGGAGAATAGGTTCAAGACTCTCATCTTAAACTTAAATACAAGCAATTATGAAGGCATGCAGGCAAAGCTAGCTAAAGTGAACTGACAAATTGGTTAAGGGATAGATCAAGAGAGACGTAGTGGCAAATATGTATAGGGAGAGTGGTATTTCAGATTGTTGAAATGTAGACAACTGCACAAAAAAGAAAAAATTCTTAACTGTGGGAGCCAACAAGCTATTTAATGATTCAAAGTAATTTCATGTTTTGATTCAACGAAATGAAAACACTGGATTAAACATAAGAGCTATTATAATATATCAGTTGTAACTCAAATCCAAGATTCACTAAAAATAATTAACTAGCAATCAATGCAAAACCATATTAGTCACAAAAAATATCTAAATGGCAGTATTTTGAAATATGATTCACACGACCAAACCAGTGTCAAGATCAAGAAAATTTTGACCTGTTGTAGGCTTGTGTCCATAAATTCCATTGAAGAAGGCAGGTATTCGAATGCTCCCACCAATATCAGAACCTACCCCCATTACTGATCCAGCTGCAGCAATTATGCATCCCTCACCACCTACAAAAGCACAAAACAAGAAAGCAGAATCACATTTCAGGTCTTTAGAACTGGAGAGGGAGAGTGGTGCATAGCAGACAATACCTTAATCTGGAGGAAGGGGGACAAACATAGGGGTGCTCACACTCTGAAATTGTTAAACTCAATATTAAGGCCAGAAAGCTATAAGGTTTTGGACTCCTTGGTCATGAGTAACATCTTTCCAGTGTTTACACAGACTCACCCTGTTAGAATTTAATAGGTTTCTAGGAGATCACCCCCTCATTCTTCTGAACTCCAGTCATTTTAGTCCTAATTGATCCAGAATCTTTTACACATCAGTCTCCCATCCCAGGGATGTGTCTGGTAAGCCTTGCTTCACTCTCACCACTGTCAGAACATCCTTTCTCAGGTAAGACAACCAAAACTACGTATTACACCCAGGTGCAGCTTGTACAACTGCAGCAAGCCAACTCTGGTCCTGTCCTCAAATCCGCACGCCATGAAGGCCAAAATACCATTTACCTTCTTTACTGCCTGCTGGATTCCTACTTTCACTGACAAGTATACAAAGACACTCAGGTCCTTTCGCACATCCCCCTTTCTCAATCTGTCTTCCTGTTTTTGCCAAACTGGATAACCTCATCTTTATCCACATTACACTTCATTTGCCATGCACGTGCCCAATCTGGGATGGGTACAGCTGAGAACAGAAGTGAGTCAAACAGTCAGGGCAGGCAGGGTCAAGGTAGGACTAATAAATTAAACTGCATTTATTTCAATGCAAGGGGCCTAACAGGGAAGGCAGATGAACTCAGGGCATACTTAGGAACATGGGACTGGAATATCATAGCAATTACGGAAACATGGCTCAGGGATGGGCAAGACTGGCAGCTTAATGTTCCAGGATACAAATGCTACAGGAAGGATAGAAAGGGAGGCAAGAGAGGAGGGGGAGTGGTATTTTTGATAAGGGAAAGCATTACAGCTGTGTTGAAGGAGGATATTCCCAGAAATACATCCAGGGAAGTTATTTGGGTGGAACTGAGAAACAAGAAAGGGATGATCATCTCATTAGGATTGTATTATAGACCCCAATAGTCAGAGCGAAATTGAGAAAAAAAACTTGTAAGGAGATCTCAGTAAGAATAATAGGGTAGTTATGGTAGAAGATTTTAACTTTCCAAACATCGACTGGGACTGCCATAGTGTTAAGGGTTTAGATGTAGAGGAATCTGTTAAGTGTGTACAAGACAATTTTCTGATTCAGTATGTGGATGTACCTACTAGAGAAGGTGCAAAGCTTGACCTACTCTTGGGAAATAAGGCAGAGCAGGTGACTGAGGTGTCAGTGGGGGAGCACTTTGGGGCCAGCGTCCATAATTCTATTTGTTTTAAAATAGTGAAGGAAAAGGATAGACCAGATCTAAAAGTTTAAGTTCTACATTGGAGAAAGGCCAATTTTGAGGGTATTAGGCAAGAACATTCGAAAACTGTTTGGGGGCAGATGTTCGCAGGTAAAGGGATGGCT
>NC_057724.1:16352183-16373793 GCF_004010195.1 Chiloscyllium plagiosum
AGAAGATATAGACTGTAGGGAAATAGATGGTGACATCTTGCAAAATGTCCAGATTACAGAGGAGGAAGTGCAGAATGTCTTGAAACGGTTAAAGGTGGATAAATCCCCAGGACCTGATCAGGTGTACCCAAGAATCTGAGGGAAGTTAGAGAAGTGATTGCTGGGCCTCTTGCTGAGATACTTGTATCATCGATAGTCACAGGTGTGGTGCCGGAAAACTGGTGGTTGGCAAACGTGGTGCCACTGTTTAAGGGCGGTAAAGACAAGCCAGGGAACAACAGACCGATGAGCCTGAGCTCAGTGGTGGGCAAGTTGTTGGAGGGAATCCTGAGGGACAGGATGTACATGTATTTGGAAAGGCAAGAACTGATTAGGGATAGTCAACATGGCTTTGTGCGTGGGAAATCATGTCTCACAAACTTGATTGAGTTTTTTGAAGTAACAAAGAAGATTGATGAGGGCAGAGCAGTAGATGTGATCCATATGGACTTCAGTAAGACGTTCAACAAGGTTCCCCATGGGAGACTGATAAGCACAGAAACAGACCCTTCAGTCCAACTCGCCCATGCCGACCAGATATCCCAACCCAATCTAGTCCCACCTGGCCCATATCCCTCTGAACCCTTCCTATTCATATACCCATTCAGATGCCTTTTAAATGTTGCAATTGTACTAGCCTCCACCACTTCCTCTGGCAGCTCATTCCATACACACAACACCCTGTGTGAGAAAAAGTTGCCCCTTAGGTCTCTTTTATATCTTTCCCCTCTCACCCCAAATCTATGCCCTCTAGTTCTGGACTCCCCACACCCCAGGGAAAATACTTTGTCTATTTATCCTATTCATGTCTCTCATGATTTTGTAAACCTTTATAAGGTCATCCCTCAGCCTCCGATGCTCCAGGGAAAACAGCCTTCGCCTATTCAATCTCTCTGTATAGCTCAAATCCTCCAACCCTGGCAACATCCTTGTAAATCTTTTCTGAACCCTTTCAAGTTTCACAACATCTTTCCGATAGGAAGGAGACCAGAACTGCAAGCAATATTCCAACAGTGGCCTGACCAATGTCCTGTACAGCCGCAACATGACCTCCTAACTTCTGTATTCAATACTCTGACCAACAAAGTAAAGCATACCAAACGCTGCCTTCACTATCCTATCCGCCCGCGACTCCACTTTCAAGGAGCTATGAATCTGCACTCCAAGGTCCCTTTGTTCAATAACACTCCCTAGGACCTTATCATTAAGTGTGTAAGTCCTGTTAAGATTTACTTTCCCAAAATGCAGCACCTCACATTTATTTAAATTAAACTCTATCTGCCATTTCTCAGTCCATTGGCCCATCTGATCAAGATCCCATTGTAATCTGAGGTAACCCTCTTTGCTGTCCACTACACCTCCAATTTTGGTGTCATCCTCAAGCTTACTAACTATGCTCACATCCAAATCATTTTTATACAAGTGATGAAAAGTAGTGGACGCAGCACCGATCCTTGTGGCACTTCACTGGTTACAGGCCTCCAGTCTGAAAAACAACCCTCTACCACCACCCCTCTCCTCTACCTTTGAGCCAGTTCTGTATCCAAATGGCTAGTTCTCCCTGTATTCCATAAGAATTAGTTTTCCTTTCCATTTCATGCCTAAAGCACAAAATCTGACTTTTGTTTTAGTCTTTTCCCTTTCTTTTCAAAGTATTTATCTTGCTTTTCCTATTCTAGTCCTCCCACATGTCTACTCATGTAAAGCTCAAGAACCTTGCGCTTTCAACAGTGTTTCTCCTAATTCACGAATGCCCACTAAATGCTATTTTCTGGATAAGTCAGGTTAATTGCAAAAGGTTCTTTAATTTCTGTTAACGTGCATTCTGTGCCTGCTTTTACAAACACTTGTCTGCATCAGGGACTCCTCAAGTCAGATATGATACTACTTAACACAAAACAATTATCAAATCTTGGACACTTCAGGGTTTTCAAGGAGGAATTCTTTACAAGATTCTGAATATTTTGATAATATCACTAATTCCAATACCTTATTAAACTGATGTAGACAGGCCACAGGTAGTGACACTGTCCCCAGTCCACACCAATAGGGAGGGTTACTGGCAAGAGGGCAAATAGAGGGAGGTGAATAGAAATTTGCATCTTTAAAACAAGATTAAAAACAAATTAATGCTTGATAGGAATAGGTAGTCCATCACATTGGTAATCCTATATAACATGGAAAAAAACAGAGAAAAGAATAATTGTAACTTTTCTATAGCATTTCTGTTGAATTATCATTCTTCAAAAATGCACTGCCAGTACTACATTTAAAAGAAAACTTTCAACCTGAGGAGCACAAATCATCTCTGTCACTTACTATGGCTTCCCTAAGTTTATATAGAAATTGTCCAAACAAATAGGTTTGGTTCCCATACAGATCTTCAAATCCTCTGCTCTGCTCCACTCTGTCAAATTGCTCATCAATAATACTTGGGATAAGGTTGGCATTTATTGCATTTGAGAGATTGTGCTTTTTGGACATCAGCCATCCTGTGATCACTTGAGTGAGACTTTCATTTCTGGATTTTTTTTGTACTGCAAGCTTCCATCACCAGGATTTAGATATAGCTTGAATCTTTAATGCAAACAGACAGGAGGCATTTTCATAACCAGTTTGAACTGGATTTGATTCCATGTTGCAGAGGCGAGGTAGCAATATCCATTCTTTTAGATTTTCAAACTGAGGTTATTAGGGCTATATCTGCCATGAAATCTCCTTATGTTTTGATTTAATAGCAGCCTTTTATTTCCTGATAGCAATAGAAATGTTTTCAGCAATAGTAGTTTCTTTTGAACAGCTTTAGAAGTTATGACATGTTCTCACAAAACTTAATTTATCAAGCCCCATCATTATGAAGAATGACAATGAAATTCTAATTGTTATGTAGCTTAATGCTCACCTGAGCTTCCACCTACAATGCGATCCACATTGTATGGGTTTCTAGTTGTTCCATATACATTGTTGCTGGATTCATACCACATACAGAGTTCACTGCAGTTTGTTACACCTAGTGGGATGGCACCAGCTTTTCTGAGGTTAGTCACAACAGCAGCATCAGTAAGGGCAATCACATTCTTTCGGCTTACAAGGCCAGATGAATTGGGTGAACCTGGGCAGGCAAGGGAGAAGTGTAAACAAATGTCAAAGATAGCACTGCAAACTTTGTTTTAAATGCCACCTTATCAACTGGCACGCTTGATAAACTGGCAAAAATATGCAGATACCACAATCTATAGTGACAGAGTATTTATGCTGTAAATGAAGTATAACAGTGACATGTATACTCACTGCATTTCAATTCTATTACTGTGTTTTTAACCTTGATTTTAGGAGGTATGTAATGTTTCCACATTGATCTTTTGAGGGATATTGATGTCTTGAAGTTTCATTTGGTCAGGACTTACTGTGGTTATGCGTACCTCTTGATTACCTGGAATATTTGATCAACTGTTACACTCCCGGCCCATAAGTGCCGGCTAATTATACGATACAGCAAATGTTTTGAGTCAGACAGCATGAAAACAGACCCTTTGGTCCAACTACGCCATGCTGGCCATGTTCCCAAACTAAATTAGTCACATCTGCCTGCATTTGGCCCATATCCCTCCAAACCTTTCCTAGTTATACTCATAACTATAAACGGCACAAATTGAGATGAATTGCCATTTTTGAGACTAACACTGCAATGTAGACAGCAGAATGTCTGTTTCACAAATTTTAAATTAATTTTTTCACTGTACTGTTAAATTGACACGCCACTCACTGACCCAATTGGAAACCAGAAATAACGTAGCTTCCAGTTGTTTCCATAATAAAGGAATAATGTCTTTCATGAAGCTCTTAACAAACTTAGAAGGTTCGATGTTCTTTTGCCTCATAAAAGCACTTGATTTTGCTCCTAAAACAAAGTAGAACACTACCAAATAGCCTTCCAAAAATACTTGACGGAAGAGATTCCTCTTAGAAAGGTCATTTCTTTCATGCGCTCATTTCTTCTCTACATATAGAGATTGTTCAATATTGCAAATGAGGAGGAGGAAGTCTAGAAGATGCAGGAAGGCAAAGGAAGTAGTTGGGGAATGAGTGTTTAGGATTTCACCCAGCAATCCTTCAACTAAAACCAGTATTGCATAATTTCACAGAGTTCAAACAGTGGTGTCTGGTCAAAGTATGCAGATTGCTCAAAATAGCATGTTTCTGAACACTTTAAGCAAACAGCCATGGAATGTAGCAAAGGCCTTTTGCACAGCTGGTAGTTTCATACAGATGGTAACAACAGGGTGCACATTCCACTGACAAGTCAGTGACTGTTGGACTACACCTTTTAGATCTGAGAGAAAAAGAGAGAGAGAAAGAGAGAGAGAGAGAGACTTGGCTCAGTCCTTATAAAATCACAGGATTAGAAGTACATGTGACAGTAGTAGAAGCATTTCAACTCAGATTACAAGTTAGAGAATAAAATAACAGGATCATAACCAGTTGACTCAAAACAAAAAATATACAAGATTGACAGAAAACCAAAGTGACCACTTCAGTGATCATTATGAAGAATGACAATGAAATTATAGTTTTTAGTAGCTTCATGGTCACCAGAACTTCCACCTATAATATGGTCTACATTGCGTCACATACAAATTATTAACATACCTTCTAATGCAATTGCTTCTTTGACTGTGAAAGGAACACCAAGATAAGGAACAGTCTCTTCTAGCAACTTCTCATCTTCATTCGCTTCAGCAAGCCTGTCATCCACCTGCTGGGCCTCCTTCAAGGCAGCAGCAAACCTAGAGTAGCGACAAATATGCCAATGGAGGTTGGGGCAAAAAAGCATATAAGAATACAGCGCCAGCAACCCGAATTCATTTCCCGCCTCAGGCAACTGACTGTGTGGAGTTTGCACATTCTCCCCGTGTCTGTGTGGGTTTCCTCCGGGTGCTCCGGTTTCCTCCCACAGTCCAAAGATGTGCAGGTCAGGTGAACTGGCCATGCTAAATTGCCCGTAGTGTTAGGTAAGGGGTAAATGTAGGGGTATGGGTGGGTTTCGCTTCGGCGGGTCGGTGTGCATTTGTTGGGCCGAAGGGCCTGTTTCCACACTGTAATGTAATCTAATCTAAATCTAATCTAATACAATGCTAAAGTTGAGATATGAAAGTCAGAATCAAAAACTTTTCAGAACTTTAAGAAAAATCATCTTCAAGTCAAATTTTAATGCTTTAGCAATTGAGAAGGATTAACAGACTAAAATGGAATTTTCCCTTGAATCAAGTATAATAACCTTTTGTTTTAACAACTATACAAAACTCCTGATATAAATTTCACACCGTACCAACCTGGTTTTCATAATGTGTAAGAGAACACACAAAGAATGGGAAAGATGGTAATGAGATTCTGGAAGAATCCAGGCATGGGCTTATACTCTGAGGCACTGAAGAGCTCACAGGGATGACTTTTGACAGTATTCAGATGAAGCGGCATGGTTTAAAAATTGTGAAGTACCTGATGAAATTACAAGCTGCATAGCCACTCCGCAAATGAAGTACTATGTAGAGTATTGCTCTCCTTATTTAAGGTTGGTTGCAAATGCATTGGAAGCAGTTCAGAGAATATTTAATCGATCTAGATATAGTTAATGCCTAGAATTGGCAGGTAATCTCATGAAGAAAAGTTGAAAAAGCTTGGCTTTTATTGGCTGAAGTTTAGATGAGTAGGAGATTACTTCATTGAAATGCATAACATCACAAACGGAACTTTCAGGATAGATGTGGGAAAGGAGGTTTCCTCTTGTGGGAGGATCTAGAACTTGGGAGTGACTGTTTAAAAATAAGGTGACAGCATTTAAGACACGTGGATAACTTTTTTTCTCACAGATAATCACGGGTCTTTTTAACTCTCTTCAAAAGACAGTGAAAGCAGAGTCTTTGAATGTTTAAGGTAGAAGTAGATAAATTCTGACAATCAAAGGAATGAAAGGTTATTAGGAATATAAGGGAATGCGGAATTAACAGATCAGCCATAATCAAACTGAATAGTGAGCCAAGTGACTCATAACCCTTATGTTATAGTATACAAGTTCAGGAGTAGCAGAGGAGGCAAATGCCATGTCAACCTTTATTTCAAAAGATATGGAATACAAAAATAAGGATTCCTACTAAAGCTACATAAGCACAAGTTAGAACCCCACACAGAATGCTGCAAACAGTTTTAGTCCCTTTATCAAAGGCATTTGAAGCAGTCAGATAGGTTTCACTGGGCTGACATTGGGTATGGATGGATTGTCTTATGAGGAGAGGTTGATTATGTTGGGTCTGCAAACACTGAAGTAGAATCAGAGGTGACCTGATTTAAGCAAACAAGATTTTTAGGGGGCCTGACAAGGCAGATACAGGGAGGTTGTTCCCCTTGTGGTAGAATCTCTGATCAGAGAGCATAATCTTAGAATAAGGAGTTTGCAGGCAAGGAGGAATTTCTTCTCTTGGAGGTTTGTGAATTTGTGGAATTCTTTATCAGAAGACAAAACACGCTGGATTATTAAGTACATTCAAGGTTGAGATAGATTTTTTTTCAGTAAGGGAATCATTGCTATGGGGAAAAGAAAGGAAAATGGAGCAGAGAATCATCAGATCAGTCATGAGCTCATTCTAGGTCACAGTGGACTTAATGAATTGATTGGCTTTCTCCAGCACCTACATTTTATGTTCATATGTCAGTGATGGCAGAAACTGAATGAAGCCTCATAGTGCCAAGTATGACACAAATTGTGTATTATCCAATCGGTTTTCAACCCTTCTTTTGTGAACGCAATGATCCTTTGCTGAGATATTATTTCAGAAGTCACAGGCATTCTCCAGAATTGATACAAGTGGCCACTTATGTGAACTTCAGCAGTGGGCATCAACAAGGTAACAATTCTGATCATGTCAGCACCAATTTCAACTTTAACCTCTCCAACACCGATATACAAACTGTTCAGGAATTGGGCACAGACGTAGTGTTTTGTTCCTTCTCCCCAAGATGGCAAGGGAGAGACTAAGTACCGCATGCCTACTATTGCTGTGCCATATTATTCAGATAATAGGATACTCGGGTGATCACAGGAAAAAAAGAAGGTGTTTTGGCAAATGGCACACAAAACAAATACCTTACCTCTCTGCAACAAGAGCATTAACTATCGGATTGATATCCCTGATTCTGTTGATATATTCTTGTATTACGTCCACACACTTTACCTAGAATTAATTGCAAGAGATGAATTGTTAAAGTTAGTTTGCAGTTTGTAACATTATTTCACACCAGCATCATAAATTTAACATCTAGAGAAACATCTTGGTTAGTTATTTTTCTGCATATGGAGGGGGAATGATAAAATATTACAACAAACATATATTAATGATTTGGCGGTAGGGACCAAATGTACGATTTCCAAATTTGCAGATGATACAAAGCTAAGTAGAAATGTATGTTATGAGATAGATAAAGTGGCATCAAGAGAATTTGGAAAGGCTTAATAGCTGGACAAATTGATATCCCTGATTATGTTGATATATTCTTGTATTACGTCCACACACTTTACCTAGAATTAATTGCAAGAGATGAATTGTTAAAGTTAGTTTGCAGTTTGTAACATTATTTCACACCAGCATCAGAAATTTAACATCTAGAGAAACATCTTGGTTAGTTATTTTTCTGCATATGGAGGGGGAATGATAGAATATTACAACAAACATATATTAATGATTTGGCGGTAGGGACCAAATGTACCATTTCCAAATTTGCAGATGATACAAAGCTAAGTAGAAATGTATGTTATGAGATAGATAAAGTGGCTTCAAGAGAATTTGGAAAGGCTTAATAGCTGAACAAGAACATGGCAAATCGAATATAATGTGGAAAAATGGGAGGTTATCCAGTTTGGTTTAAGGAACAGATGTGTAGAATATTTTTTAAATGCTAAGAGTTTGGAGAATACAGATGTACCAAGGGACTGAGGTGCCCTTGTCAACAAGTCACTGAAAGTTAATGTGCATACACAGCAAACTATTAGGAAAGCTCATAGAATGCTTGCCTTGATTGCAAGCTTGTTTGAGTACAGGAGTGGTGAAGTCTTGTTTCAATTGTACAGGCCTGTAGTTTGAGTGCACCTGGAATATCTTGTGCAATTTTGGTCTGCTTCCCTCAGGTTTATTATTGCTGAGGGAGTGTAACGAAAGATCATCAGGCTTGTTCTGGAATGGTGGAACTGTCCATGGAGAGAGAATGGGCATACAGGGCCTGAAAGAATGGAAGGTGGTTTCATTGAAGCTTAAAGAGATTGAAAGGGTAGGGGCAGGGAGTATATTGCCCTAGTTGGGGAGTCTAGAATTAGTTGGCAAAATTTAATAAAAGGGGATGCTAATGAAATGAGTTGTTGTGTTTATTCAGTGGGCTGTGCACCTTTGGAATCATCTATCACAGTGAACAGTGGAAGCTCAGTCATGCAGTCTGTTTAAGAGATTGACATATTTCTGGCATACAGGATTATAGGAATGGGGTGGGAAAAAGGTTTTGAAGGGTTGCATCAGCTGTGATTGAATTGAGGAGTGGGGTAGGCTCAACAGACTGAATGGTTACTCCAATTCATATGTTCCTAAAGAAAAATGCCATTTTGCACAATGATTATTTTGAAAGAATAAATGCTTGTTGAGAATAATTACCAAATGGTGACATCACTAAATGAATATGGGAAACATTAAAGATAGTAATCAACATTTTATTTCATGCTAAAAGTTGTTGAGCATGTATTACAGCAAGAACAACAAAAATAGACTGGCAGATGAATAATCAAAAGTCATTTACTATTTAACTAGTCAAAAATAAATAATATGCTATTATTGAGAATAAGCGTTAACACTTTTACTGATGAGAATGAAGATAGATCATACACCTTCAGACTGCCATTCTGGTACTAATAGTAAGCAAACCAATTACTTAAAAGCCAAGATAACAGCAATGATAAAGATCAAATTCCAAGCAAGGATCAAGTATCCAAGCAGATGAATAATATGGATTTTAAATACATGAGCAAAATGGTTACATTTTCACTTTGGGTATCTTCTTGAGATCCTAGGGTCATTCCTTTAAGTGGACTTCTTGCCTTCTGCAATCTGCAGTGTCTAATTTTCTGCCCAATTTCTAGGACAATAAAGATACTTGGAAACTTATTGCATTATCCTCTCTACCTCGAAAACCAGATTTGATGTACCCTGGCAAAATTCAGACACAGACTTTGCGCCAACAAATAGTTTTATTTTAAATAAAAAGGAGTAATTTAACAATTAAGCATAGATTTCTCCACAATCCACAACAGAAAAGGTACAAATTGCTTCTCTACAAACTTTAAACATAAAGTTTAGATACAAACTTTAAACATAAAACTTTTCTTCATCCTCAAAATAGCCTGATTTTTTAGATTGGCACTGAAAATAGAAAACGAGGATCAAAGCCTTTGATTACTATAATGGCAGACGGACAACACTGTACAAAGCCTTTAGCCATCAAATTCTCAGGAAACGAGAACGAGAGGCAATAAGTCAGATTCTTTCAAAAGGTGAGAGAGTAAGCTGTTAATCAAAGACATTAAAACCAAGGTACAGTCAGGTAAGGACCAACCTCAAACCGCCTGAGAATAAGGTTAGTAGAGTACATTCCTATTATTACAATTCTACATTTAAGAAATATGAATGAAGATTGGTCTAATCAAAAATGTAGTATTTACAGATGCTGGACATCTGAAAAAGAAAACAGAAAATTCTGGAAATGCTCAGAGAAAAAAAAAAAGGCATCTGTGGAGAGATGAGTAAACCAGAGTTTTCCAAACATCAGACATGAACTTCATATGGTTGCCTCAGATGTTGACTGACTTACTCTATTTCTGGCTAGTAGGTCCCTTGTGGCACAGCGATAGTGTCTCTATCTCTGAGAAAGGAGGTCTAGGTTCAAGTTCCATTTGCTCTGAGCGTGTGTCATAAATCCCTCAACAGGTACCAATTTCTAACTAGGTTTTCAGCTCAATAACTCAACATGTTTGTTCACACAAGGTTAAGTATTTTAACATTATCACATCTTCCAGTTTTAGTTTAAGATGTGAAATTCTTGTTATTAAAAAAAAAGCACAACTTCAAAAGGACTGTGGTCATCTTCACTCCTATGGATCCTAAATCTCATCAATTGTTTCTATGACTCAAAACAGATCAAAATAAAACTTTGCTTAAAATAAAAATTTACTTAAAAGTAAGCTATTTATATGATGCCTCATGTGCTTGGGATGGCCCAATTTAAAGCCAATTGAATATTTCAAAGAGTAGTTAGCATTGTAACATTTGAGATTATGTACTTCAGTCTTGGGATACTGGCAACTAATATGCACATTGAGATAAATATTCACCAGGACACCAGGAAGAACTCCATGCTTCAAGTAATGCAATAGGAACTTTTAGGTCTAGCAGGAGGAGACGACTGGACCTTCATTTAATATCTCATTCAAAAGAATGCACTAGCAACACTGCAGCATTACGAGTACTCTACCAAACTGCCAACCTAGACTTTCACTCTAAAGCCAGAATTTACAGCAGAGAGCATTTTTGTTTACTTAGTCATTTTCACAGACTGTCCTACATGTTGGTAAAGGTGATAATAGCTTGGTAAAGTGAGGACTGCAGGTGCTGGAGAGTTGGAGTTGAAATGTGTGGCGCTGGAACAGCACAGTAGGTCAGGCAGCATCAGAGGAGCAGGCGAATCGACATTTCGGGCATAATCTCTTAATCAGGAATGTGGAGGGTGAAGGAGCTGAGAGATATATATTTATCTCTCAACCCCCTTTCCACTCCTGATGAAGGGCTTATGCCCAAAACGTCAACTCTCCTGCTCCTCGGTTGCTGCCTGACCTGCAGTGTTTTCCAGCACCACACTTCAAAGGTAGACAGAACTGGCTCAAAGGTGGAAGACAGAGGGTGGTGCTGGAGGGTTATTTTTCAGACTGGAGGCTTGTGACTAGTGGAGTGCCACAAGGATCAGTGCTGGGTCCACTACTTTTCATCACTTATGTTACGACACGGGGCAAACCCTCCTGTCTAATGTAAAACCAGCAAAATAGAAAAGATTTATCCTGTGTAGTAATCTGTAAAAATTCAAGTGGCCAAGAACTATTTAAAGTAAAAATTAACAACTTTATTTCTTAAAGTATAACAGAGAATAATTAACTAACAACTATTCACTAGCCCTTACTCTAACCTATCTTTTACCTTCCCTTTTATAATACAAGTTCGATAAAACTCCTAATTTAGATTTACAAAACAACATTTCTTATCTCAAAACCAGTCAGCTTTCGGTTTTTCTATTTGAATCTTACCGTGTCTTCTTTTTTTCTTCTTAGAAATTTCTACATTACAGGTTACTGATTGAAAAGATACCTTTTAAGACGGCAATTTTTCAGGCAGTCTGTTTACATGCTGGGCTTGGCAGTTATCCTCTCAACTGTTCATTTTTTCCCATCTTATACCCCCAAAGCGTTGGATTTTGTCATTGGCTTTTAAAATTGTCAATATACTCAATTCAAACTTGATTGGAATTTCGTATTTTTCAGGGTATAATTTAAATTGATTGGCCCAATTCAAATCTGCTTTTTGTCATTTCCAGGCAACCAGCTACTCCAGTAGCTGGAACACATCACATTGTGTTTATTGAGAGCACTTGGTGATGTTACAGCTAGCTCTTAACTCTCTTAAAAGGTATAATTCACCCACATCTTAATGACCTACATAAATGATTTGGATATGAGCATAAGAGGTTAGTTAGTAAGTTTGCAGAAGACACCAAAATTAGAGGTGTAGTGGACAGTGAAGAAAGTTACCTCAGACTACAACGGGATCTTGATCAGATGGGCCAATGGGCTGAGGAGTAGCAGATGGAGTTTAATTCAGATAACTGCGAGGTGCTGCATTTTGGGAAAGCAAATTTCAGCAGGACTTATACACTCAATGGTAAGGTCCTAGGGAGTATTGCTGAACAGGGACCTTGGAGTGCAGGTTCATAGCTCCTTGAAAGTAGAGTCACAGGTAGATAGGATAGTGAAGGCGGTGTTTGGTATGCTTTTCTATATTGGTTGGAGTATTGAGTACAGGAGTTGGGTGGTCATGTTGCGGCTGTACAGGACATTGGCAAGGCCACTTTTGAAATATTGCATGTAATTCTGGTCTCCTTCCTATCAGAAGGATGTTGTGAAACTTGAAAGGGTTCAGAAAAGATTTACAAAGATGTTGCCAGGGTTGGAGGATTTGAGCTATATGGAGGTTGAATAGGCTGGGGCTGTTTTCCCTGGAGTGTCGGAGGCTGAGGGGTGAACTTAGAGGTTTACAAAATTATGAGGGGCATGAATAAGATAAATAGACCAAATATTTTCCCTGGAGTGGGGGAGTCCAGAACTAGAGGGCATAGGTTTAGGTGAGAGGGGAAAAGATATAAAAGCGTCCCAAGGGGCAACCTTTTCATGTAGAGGGTGTTATGTGTATGTAATGAGCTGCCAGAGGAAGTGGTGGAGGCTAGTACAATTGCAACATTTAAAAGGCATCTGGATGGGTATATGAATAGGAAAGGTGGAGGGAGATAGGCTGGATGCTGGCAGGTGGGACTAGTTTGGGTTGGGATATCTGGTCGGCGTGGACAGGTTGGACCAAAGGGTCTGTTTCCATGCTGTACATCTCTACGACTGACTAGTAGCTGACAATGGGCTGAGAGTGATATCAGCACACATGATGAGAAGACCTGGTGTATGGGGATTGGGGTAAGGTCTTGAAAGTTTTTCCAGTCGTCAGCCATTTGGCACCTCAAGCCTGCACTGCCATTGATTAACTTATTTGGCATTTCTGCCTAGCTCCAATAATCAATCGCCCCTTATCAAGAATATATCTATTTTTAGAAATATGTAAATAGACTTTGTTTTACCATCTTTTGAGAAAGTGATTTCCAATGACACTCACCCCTGTAGAAAAAAGTACCTGAATGGATGACCTATTTTTAAACAGTGACCCCTGGACCCTCCTATGTACTTTCCATATCTACCTTTTTAAGAACACTTAGGATTTTACATGTTTCAATCAAACCATCTCTTGCTGCCACAAAAGTTTAGGAGTGTAAGTTGGGCCTGTCTATTCAGGTAAAGCAACTTGTTCAATTCCTTTATTTGGCTTATGATCTCAGCTGATGTTATTACTAAAACAAGTCATCTTCCAGAATGAAATCTGGCTTGAAAGATCAGATTTTACTTTGGCTTTAATGAGGTGATATCTCACTGAAACATCAGCAGATTTTGATTTAACAATATGTTTATTAACATAAAGAAACAAAGATATAATAAAAGGAAACCAAGCCATTTACTTATAACACAAATCCAAAGATTTTTAAACACAGTAGAAGCAGAATCCTATTGATCTCAAAATACTCCTTTCCACATTTCAAAAAACATTCCTTGAACAGTATCCAAAAGCACCCTTTGTACAGTTCTCACACCAGCAAGAGCTATCATACAAGTTTAGCTTGAATGTACTCAGCTTCAAATAACCTCTGCAAAGTTTTATCCAAATACTTATATTCACAATCTATTATTAATTCCTTATTCCAAGGTAATTTCACATTAACAAATTTAACCATTTCCCTCCTTTCTAAGGAGCAGAGACTTATATGCCCATTTTCATCAAGCAGTTTGCACAACTCCCAAAACTGAAAGTAAAATGGAAAGATCTCTCTCTCTAATCAATGAGTATTTTCCCTTAGTGTTAAAAAAGGCCAAGCCCAGAAATTTCTAACAAACCTTGATACACAATTGTTACCTTGCCTGATTGAAACCCCCACCAGTACACAAAAACCCACTAGTTCTCAAAGCTAGCAGAAATATTTACAAGTTAATTATTGAAAACGTTTCACTGAAGTGGTTTATAACACCAGCAGGTTGGATGTAAACTGTCTCCGTCTTTGAATCCTAAATAGAGAAAGTTGAAGAGCTGAAAGGTGGGATAATGAATGGCTTGGAAGGGACCTTACATGTGATGGTGCTTCCATGTATCTACTGCCCTTGTTCTTCAGATAGTAATGGTCTTGAGTTTGCAAGATACTGTCAAAACAGCCTTGGGTGAATTATTATAAATGGTCCAGACTGCTGACACTGCTTCCGCCGTGAATGGATTGTTCTCCGCTCGAACCATTCGATGATTCAAACGCTCAAACTATCTGGGACACTGTGAGGATTCGCAATTTGCTGAGCGTCTCTGGCCAAAGTACAATTTGATCAGGGGTCATCGTTAACACGAGGCTAATTTTTCCAGCAAATTGTGGCCTTCGCTGACTCAGAAGCGAATGTAACCGAGACCAGCTGAACTACAGCTGGCACAACATCAGCCAGATGATCTACAGACAAGGCGGCCAGGAAGATCAGCCCTAGCCCTGAATGACACATTTTTTCTGTTTTCAGCTCGGAGATCTGTCACAACTTCCACGTCTGGCGGGGTTGTCTTAGCCTCATCACCTCAGATGATGGATTACTGTGAACTGTGTCGCCCCGCCCCATCTCTCCCTCGCCCCGCAAACCGGTTACCTGTCGCTGGCGGATCCTGCGGGCCAATTCGACCCCGGGCAGCAGCAGGAGGGGCTGAACGGCCGGCGGCACCGGCCGCAGGTCCCGGGAGCCGAAGGACTGCACGAGCGAGAGGAGGGCGAGCAGAAGGCGCGAGACGGCACGCAGCAGCAGCGCAAGGCCCCGCTCGAGCGTCGGCCGGGACATGGCTCGAGACCGTGCCTCTCCCAGGACAGGCAGACCAACTGCCAGTGCTCGAGACCCGGGCAAAGGCTGAGCCTGCGCACTTGGGGCAGCGCAGGACGGGGCGGGACTGACTACTCTCCGGGGACCACTCAGACCATTTCCTCTCTCTTAACCCTTCATCAATCCCCCTATTCCCTGCCACCCTCCTTCCAGCATTTATCTATGTAACTGTTTTTAGTAATTCAGTAACTTTACCACTAGTTTGCCGCCACCTCTCCATTTATGTTTCCTTAAGGCTGGAAGGGGTAGTGCAAGAGCAACACCAGGACATTAAAGAGAGAGAAAAGGAAAGCAATGACTCAAGTGGGAATTAGTTTGCGTGATGAAATTGCAAGGAGTTGCCAGGTGTTGGAAGTTTTGAGCTATACACAGAGGTTGCACAGGCTGGGGCTGTTTTCCCTGTAGCATTGGAGGCTGAGGGGTGACCTTATAGAGGTTTATAAAATCATGAGGGGCATGGATAGGATAAATAGTCAAGGTCTTTTCCCCCCGTATAGGGGAGTCCAAAACTAGAGGGCATAGGTTTAGGGTGAGAGGGGAAAGATTTCAAAGGGACCTTAGTGTCAACATTTTTTCGCAAAGGATGGTGCTTGTATGGAATGAGCTGGCAGATGAAATGGTGGAGACGGGTACAGTAACAATATTTAAAAGGCATCTGATGGGTATATGAATGGGAAAGGTTTAGAGAGATACAGACAAGTGCTGGCAAATGGGACTAGATTAATTTAGGGTATTTAGTCGACGTGGATGAGTTGGACTGAACGGTCTGTTTCCGTGCTGTATAACATTGGCTCTATAAATGATTTCAAGACATTAATCACATTTCAATGTTGTTTGAACAATTTTTTAAAAATTTAAATGTCTGCAAAAAGAATAGAGTTAGGCCTTGGGCCTTCCTGGTATTCCTCAGCCAAGCCGTGTCAACTTGACAATCAATCAGCACCCTTTTCTCCTACAATCTAAATTGATCTGATCTTTGAAATTTGGTTTATTGATTTGTCTTGATGAGTGTGAGATGAAAGCTTTGGCTTAATCTTTATCAAGCAATTTTGCTGGGTCAAAATCCTGGAATTCCCTAAGGGCGTTTTGGGTCTAATTACAGCACATGGACTGGAGTGATTCAAGGAGACAGCTCACAACCACCTTCTCAAAGGCAAAACTTGGGATGGACAATAAATGTTAGCCAGCCAGCAATGCCCATGTTCCACAAGTGAATTAAAAACCTGTTGTTTCTGGGTATAAACTAACATGAAATACTTTCTGGGGAAAGCTGTCATTCTGAATGAGTAAATTTTCATTAATGTTTTTAAACTTATTTTTACAGCTTACAGAACAGAAAAGCATTGAACATAGGAGCAGATGTAAGGCTTTCAGCCCTTCAAACATGCTCTGACATTCAATATGATCACAGCTGATTATTCAGCTCTATACACTGTTTGCACTTTCTCCCATACCCTTTGATCCCTTTAGCTCAATAACTATATCTAAATTCTCTTGTAAATAATCAATGTTTTGACCTTCCGTGTTATCTGTGGCAGAGATTTTTACAAGTTCACCATTCTCTGGATGAAGACATTTCTTCTCACTTCAGACTAAAATGGCCTACACCACATCCTTGAACTGTGACTCCTGTCACTAGACTCCACAGTCATGAGAACATCATTTTTGCATGTTTTACATTAATGTTTTTTCCATTACACTAAACCCTGTTAGAATTTTATAGGCTTCGATAAGATTCCCTTCATTCTTCCAAACTCCAGTGAATATAGTCATAATCTATCCAGCTTCTCGTCAGTTTCCCATCCCAGGAATTATACTGGGAAATCTCAATGCACTTCCTCCATAGCCAGAACATTCTTCCTCAGAAAGGAGACCAAAACTGTATGCAACACTGCAGGTATTGTCTTACTAAGGCTCTGTACAACGGCAGCAAGACATCCCTGTTTCTGTGAAATCAGACGCCATGAATAAGTCAGCAACTGTGGCAAAGGGTACTGTGTCCCGAAAGGCACCGAAATGGTCATGTAGTAATCAAGAAACCATCCAAGAAGCAGAGGAAGACTCAGAAATAATGCTACCTGTAGAATCCCTACATTGTGGAAGTAAACCATTTGGCCATCACTTCCACACCGTCCCTCCGAAAAGCGTCATTCCAAAAAGCATCCCTTGTCAGACCTTGTCACTCTGCATGTTGTAACCCACCTAGCCTGCACATTGCTGGACACTATGAGAAATTTGGCATGGTCAATACACCTAACCTACACATCGAGTCAGAGATGTACAGCATGGAAACAGACCCTTCAGTCCAAGCCATCCATGCCGACAAGATATCCCAACCCAATCTAGTCCCACCTGCACCCAGCCCATATCCCTCCAAACCCTTCCTATTCATATACCCATCCAAATGCCTCTTAAATGTTGCAATTGTACCAACCTCCACCACATCCTCTGGCAATTCATTCCATACATGTACAACCCTCTGCGTGAAAAAGTTGCCCCTTAGGTCTCTTTTATATCTTTCCCCTCTCACCCTAAACCTATTCCCTCCAGTTCTGGACTCACTGACCCCAGGGAAAAGACTTTGCCTAATTACCCTAACCATGCCCCTCATAAACCTCTATAAGGTCACCCCTCAGCCTCCGATGTTCCAGGGAAAACAGCCCCAGCCTGTTCAGCCTCTCCCTATCGCTCAAATCCTCCAACCCTGGCAACATCGCCGGAAACCCATACAGACATAGGGAGAATATGCAAACTCCACACCATCAGTTGCCCAAGGCTGGAATCTAACCCAGGTTCCTGGTATTGTGAGGCGGCAGTGCTAACCACTGAGCCATCATATACTGGGGGCTGATCCAGGTTGACCTTTCATCTGAATTTTGTTGAAGGTCATGAATGTCAATAGCTCCCGCATTGTCCACATGATTGAATACATCACCTGATTCACTAATAACAAGCACCAGATCACCTTAGTCAAGGAGGTTTTGAGCACTGTCCATGTTATGCTGCCAGAGAAGCAAACAAAGATGCTGTCTTCATAGGCATAAAATAGTCATCAAATGCACTAGCTTTGCTTGGTCAACCACGTTAAAGAAAAATAATCCTCTTGCCATGAAGGCCAACATACCATTTGCGTTCTTCACTGCTATTATGCCTGCATGCTTACTTTCAGTGACTGGTGTCTGGTTGCTCCTCACCCTTTCCCAATTTACCATTCAGATGAAAATATGTTTTTCCTACTGAAGTAGATAACATCACATTCATCCACATAATACATTATCTGCCATGCATTAGTCCACTCATTCAACTTGGCCAAATCACCCTTAAGCATCTTTGCAACCACCTCACAGTTCTCCCTCCCAACTAGCTTTGTATTCAGGGCATGATAGTTGCATTCTTGTGCAACCCTGTGTTATAGAAAAATTGCGCTTTAGAAACAGGGTTTCAAGTGTTGGCAATGTGTTCGCGTTACTGCCAACGCACACGTTATAAAAGGTCATATTTTAGAAACAATGTCAGAAACAAAAAAAAAACTGCAGATGCTGGATTCCAATGTAGACAGGCAGGAGGCTGGAAGAACACAGCAAGCCAGCCAGACAACATCAGAAGATGGAGAAGTCAATGTTTCTGGCCTAACCCTTCTTCAGGACGATGATCCCAATTCATCAATCGCATTATAGTGAATTCATGTTAACGAAATGCATGTCATTGCAGAACGATTTGCAACTGGGGTCCAAGCTCTAAAACCTGCGGTGTCCCAAAGTCACCTGTCTGCCACTCAGAATAATACCTGTTCTGTTCTTGCTCCTTGTTTCCTGTCTGCCAACCAGTGCTCTACCCATGTCAGTACACCAATCCCATACTAACCCCTCATGTGGCACCTTATCAACATCGAGTCGTATCAACGTTCCAACTTTAACTTGCTTCCCTTTGGTGCAACTTTGTGCTGTTTCTCCTGCAGCCTTCCCCGGGGTGGGGGAGGGGCAGGGGCAGCCCCGTGACGGCGCCCTCTGTCGGCCGCGAGTTTACCCTGGTGGAGGAGGCCGCAGACGTGTGTCTGGCCGGCGCCTGCGCAGAGTCGGTCAGCCGGTCGAAGTGAGGCCGGGGGAAGGGGAGGTGGGTCTGTGTCTTCTGTGGCCGCGGGAGGGGTGGTTTGTGGAGACGGCGAGCCGGAAAAACCATGCTACGGTCCGCGGCGGTGTGGCAGAGGCTGGTGCCGCTGGGCGGAGCGGCGTCCGCGTTGGTGAGGAGTAGCGCCAGGAGGCGAGGTGAGCTGGGCTGGGGGGGTCTGGCGGGGCGCCTGTAGGCCGCGGCGTTGCTCCCTGCCCACTGCAGTGCTCTCACGCCGCTGGGCCAAGGTCGTGGGAACCTCCCCAGGGTCAAACTTTCCGTTGCCGTGGCCTCCTCCCTCGCCAAGCACAGTATTTGTCCCGTTGGTGCGGGCATGTGCTCCGTGCACCCTTCCCTTCACCTTGGTAGGCTACAATCCAAAAGTTGCAACCTGTGCCTTTCAGGGTGATCTGTTTGCTCTTTGCATTTGCCCATTTAACTATTACAAGCGGATCTGTCCACTAAAATACTTGTCCGCGGGCGCCACTCTTTTGTGTGTCTCGATATTTTTTGCTTTCCTGTTAGTTTTTATGACCAGTTTCCATTGAAAGCTGCAGAGGTCTTAACTCTGGCATTCGGCATTTTCTTTACTGGTCCAAGGTCAGTGTCACCAAGAGGTAAATTAAACAGGGAAGTCGCATTCCGTGCAAAAGTCTTCAGGACGTGATGCAGAAGCAGAATGCTGCAGAGGCTGGAAAGCTAAAACAAAAACAAGGTGCTCAACAGGTCACAGAGGCAGAACTAACATTTATGTCCATAACCTTTCAACAAAGCTGGGAAGGAATACAATTTTTAAGTACGTAAAGATGCTGGAAGGTGGGGGGTTGGAACAAAAATTAAGCTCTTTGAACGAGTTGAAGAGGGCAATGCTTTTGATTTAGGCTGCTTGGACTTCAGCAAGACTTTTGATAAAATCTTGCATGGGACACTGTTAGCAAAGCTAAGAATCCATGGCATTCAAGGAAATTTGGCAAACTGGATCTGCAGTTGGTTGAATGGCAGGAAGTATAAGGTGATGACTGGAAATCTGTGTCCATTGGGGCCCCACCAGGGGTCTGTGTTGGGGCCTTTGCTGTTTATGTCTTGTATCAATGGTTTAAACTTCAGGTACGCACCACCCCCTACTGTAACATCATCTTTAGATTTAGGGTTAATCAGTAAGTTTACAAACTTTACGAAAATTGGTGGGGTGATAACTGGATATAAATAACAGGCTGGTCAGATGTGTTGATCAATGGCAAATGGAATTTAATCTGGCTAAATGCAAGGTATACAATCAAGGCAAGGCAATACATGAGTGAGGACCTTAAGAAGTGCCAAAGATCGATCGGAATAAGCTGTGTATGGTCAGTAATCCCTTAAGGTAGTGTGACAGGTAGATAAAGTGGTTAGCAAGACTTATGGAATACTTGTCTTTAATAGAGAGTTTAAGAGCAGGAAGATTATGCTGGAATTGTATAAAACATTGATCAGGTAATGGCTAGAGTATTGTGTATAGTTCTCGAATCCACATTATAAGAGGGATGTGCAGAGGAGACTTAACTGAAACTCTCCGGCCTAGGCAACATCTTGTTATAAAGAGATTGGACAGAATATTGTTTCCCTTAGAGCAGAGGAGATCGTGAGGGGGGATAATTCGGATCTATAAGTTATGTGGGGTATAGCTAGGATAAACAGGAAGCAATGTTCCCCTTGATGGAGAAATCAATGAATGGGGCATAAATTTAAGGTGAGGAGCAGGAGAATTTAAAGGGGATGTGAGAAATTTTTTGTTCACCCAGAGAGTGGTTGGAATCTGGAACTCGCTGCCTTTAAGAGTGGTAGAGACAGAAACCTTCAACAGTTGCAAAGTGTTTAGATGTGCACTTAACGATACTAATGCATACAAGGCTATAGATCTAGTATTGGAAAATGGGATTAGAATAGTTCAGTAGCTGTTTTTGACTGGCACAGATATGATGGGATGAAGAGCCTTTTTCTGTATTGTAGATCTCTGATGGGATGAAATGATAGAGATGATGAGCAAGGTGAAAGAGAGTTAGTGGAACAAGTAAATACACATACAGGGAGTCGAAGGATCTTAAATGACAAAGATGAACCATTATCATCCCATTACTTTTGGATAATTGATTAGGGTAGTGGTTATGGTCTGAAAATCTTGAATTTATTGTTAAGACCAAAGTGATTAGGATGTCTAATTGAAAGATGGCGCTGTCTTTCTTGAGCTGCCCTTTGAGCTTCATGAAAACAGTGTAGGAGGGTGAGGACGGAGAGAGACAGAATCAAGAAGGCAAGCAACCAGGCAGTCAGGATCACGCTGGTGTACTGCAAAGCAATTTAGTTTGTCACCACCAGTGGAGACTAAACATTGGTCAATGTATACAGTATACTAGATTGCAATGAGGCAGAAAACTCGGAAAGGCATCATGCTGTAAGGTTGAGTGAAATAAGGGTTGATGGGAAGGGTGAGAGCAGTAACAAATTAAAAATACTATACATGAATGCACGAAGCATTAGACATAAGATGGATGAGCTTGAGGCTCTTTTGGAAATTGGCAGATACGATATTGTGGGGATAACTGAGACGTGGCTTCAAGTGGACAAGGCCTGGGAAAT
>NC_057724.1:16376681-16431669 GCF_004010195.1 Chiloscyllium plagiosum
GAGTTCGATAGAGCTCTCAAAGATAGTGGAATCAAGGGTTATGGAGATAAGGCAGGAACAGGATACTGATTAGGAATGATCAGCCATGATTATATTGAATGGCGGTGCAGGCTCGAAGGGCTGAATGGCCTACTCCCGCACCTATTGTCTATTGCAAGTGAATTTCTGTTACCAAGGTGTTTGGCTTCATGGTCATTGGGAAGGATGGTGATGTAAGTTTAGTTGTTGCGTGCCATAGAAACAGTTGATGGTGTTAAGAGTGTGCCAAATTACCCGAGATGGATTATTCAATTTGGAATATTGAACAGAGTGGTGGGGCAGAGTAAAAGATACATTTGCTGGTGACGTGCTACTGGAACTTCAGGAAATTTGGATGATGATTTACTGAAGATGCTCGAGGGTGAAGACAGGAGGAATGTATCATGGTCAAGGAGGGAGGGAGGGAGGGAAAAAGGTGAAACAGACATGAGATGGAGACAATCAAGAGCCCTTTCAAACCCTTTGTGGCTATTCTTGATTAGTTTGTACATTTCTAAATGCTCATTATTTTTATTTTAAATTATCAATTCGAAGAATTTTCTCACAATTACATAAGAGCGTGAGAAGCAGAAGTAGATCCGTATTGCACTATGAGCTTGCTCCACTATGAAATAATCTAATTTTGGATCTCAATTGCTCTTTCATGCTTATTCTCCATAACCACTGAATCGCATTTAGTTCAAAAATCAGTGTCTGTGGTACAACCCCCAACCTCTTAGGTACAGATTTCCAAAAGATTTACGATCCTCTGAGAAAAGAAATTCCTCCTGATCTGATCTCCATGTTAAGTGGGCAACATTGTTCTGAAACTGTCCCCTTATTCTCCATTCCTGTATGGGGAGGCGGGAAGAATTTTCTCAGTATCTACTATGTCAAGAATTTTATGCTTTAGTGTCATCTGAAAACTTACTAATCATGCCTTGTGCATTCTCATCCAAATCATTGAAATAGATAATAAACAGCAATGGGCCCAGCATTGACCCCATGAGGCACATGCCTCCAGTCCGACAAGCATCCTTCCACTAATATGCTCTGCTTCCTACTATCAAGCCAATTGTGTATCCAATTTGCCAGCTCCCCCTGGATTCCATGCCAGCATTACGATACCTTCCAGAGCAACTTACCACGTGGAACCTTATCAAAAGCCTTACTGAAATCCATATAGACTATGTCTACCGCCTTGCCCTCATCAACCTTCCTGATTACTTCATCAAAGAATTCTAACAATCCTGTGAGGCATGATCTCCCATGCACAAAGCCATGCTGACTGCTCCTAATAAAACCCTGTATTTCCAAATACATGTATACCTTATCTCGCAGAATTTTCTCAAGTAATTTAACTACCACAGATGTTAAGCTAGTTGTCATATTGCAGCATTTGTAATCCAGAAGCTCCTGCTCATGCTTAATAGCTAGTGATATCTAAATTCCATAAGTAAAATCTGGAATTTAAAGCTAGTCTCAACCACAGTGACCATGTTGGAAATCTCCGTGCGGTTCATTAATGTCCGTTAGGGAAGGAAATCTGCCATCCTTCACAGATCTGGTCTACATTTGACTCCAGATTCACAGCATTACGATAGACTCTTAATTGTCCTCTGAAATGGGCTAGACGGCCAAATCGTTCAAGGGTAACTAGAGATGGGCAACAAATGCTGGCCAGCAACTCCCATATCCCATGAAATACCTTTTAAAAGGTATTCTGTGTATTAAAGTGTTACATTATAATAACTGATTTGTGCTGTGTCCATCTTTTCATTTGAAAATTTTCAGTGGCTAGATCTATTGGCCTATCTGTAAACTTGTGTGCACGATTAATATAACTTCTATGTCTTCATATTGTAGAACTTCGATTTTTTTTTTTAGGTCCAACATAGTTGTTTTTGCACCTAACCAATCATGTTCCAGTACAAAATGAAAATCTACCCAAAATCTGTCAATATATTGCAGAAATTATTAAATACAAATTGTCAGATATAAATGTACATTGCTACCTTTTAAGAAAATTCTTGGAACCTCATTTTGTAAATACCTGTCAAACTATGTATTGCCCTTGATTCATAGCTATTCTTGCTGGAGAAATCCAAGCATTTTGAAAAAAAGAACTTCCATATAATGGATAGTGTCTTGAGCAGATAAATCAGTAATTCGTTCATTATTTTGTATTCATTAGCTGGATATGAAGCACTTTATATACTTGAAACAATTCACCAGTGTTGTATCTCACAAGTTTAAATCTGAGAAATTAAATTTAATAATTCTAATTGATTAATTGAAAGAATAGAGTTAGGCTGGAGAAGCTGGGGTTGTTGGCCTGAGAGCAAAGAAGGTTTTTTTTGGGACGTTTGACAGAGACGTAACAAGTTAAGGCAAGTTCAGATAAAATGGGGGCATGGTCTTAGTTGATCGTACAATGACTGAAAAACATGTTTAAGATTTTGGACAAGAACTGTAGGGGGCATGTGAAGAACAGCTTGTTAACGGTGAGTGATAATGACCTGGAACACTCACTATAATGGTGATGAAAGCAAAATGATCAGTAATTTCAAAGGAAATTCAATGCATACTTGCAAGAAATAATTTGCAAGACTATAAGAATAGAATAGGGAAATGAATCTGACTGGATTGCTTTACGGGCTGGCATGGCCTCCAAATGACTAGCTCAATAAGTCTATAATGGCTGTTGTAACTCTTATTTCCACGTCGTTTCAATCTCTGATATAAGAGTGTGAAACATTTGGGAATGACTGCATACTGTGTACTAAAACACTGTAGTTGAAGGTGGCAGGTTTGCTGAAACTCTTTGAATTACATAAGTCCACTGTGAAGTAGTGGCTTAATAACAATTCACTTTATTTTCTCTAATGTATCATCTGTATATACAATCTGAAACTTTAAATATGTTACTTAGTATAAAGCCATGAAATGAACCTATGAGTTCAATAAGCCATCAACCATGATTGTATTGCATGATGGAACAAGGTCAACAAACCATATAGTCTGTTTATATTTCTTATGTTTTTAACCTAATAATTTTATCTTTTAAGAAATAAAATTATTCTGCTATGACTGTTTTATGAATACTTGATTGTCTTCTATGGTTTGATGGTGGTTGTTTCAAAATTCATCAATGATTCAATCTGTTAACAATGGGATGTGTAATATCCAATAATGGGGTTGTTTAATTTGAAACTTCACTTCATACTTGACATCATAAGACATAGCAGAAATTAGGCCATTCAACCCATTAAGTTTGCTCCGCCATTCAATCATGGCTGATAAGTTTCTCAACCCCCATTCTCCCGCTTTCTCCCTATAACCCTTGATCCCCTTGATACTCAACAACCTATCTAAGTCTGTCTTAAATATACCCAATAATCTGACCTACATAGTTTTCTGTGGCAATGAATTCTATAGATTCACCACTCTCTGGCTGAAGACGTTACTCCGTATCTCCATTCTAAAAGGTCTTCCCTTTACTGCAAGGCTGTGCCCTCGGGTCCTAGTCTCTCCTACCAATGGAAACATCTTCCCAACGTTTACTCTGTTCAGGCCATTCAGTATTCTATATGTTTCAATTAGATTCCACTCCCCGCACCTGGCCTTCTAAACTCCATTGACTATAAACCCAGAGTCCTCAAACAATTCTCATATGTTAAACTTTTCATTCTTGGGACCATTCTCATTAACCTCCTCTGAACACAGTCCAGGGCTAGTGCATCCTTCCTGAGATGATGGAGTCCAAAACTGAGCACAATACTCCAAATGTGGTCTTATCAGAGCCTTCTAGAGAAGTACATCCCTGCTTTTATATTCAAATCCTCTTAAAATAAATGCTATCATTGCATTTGCCTTTCTAACTACTGACCCAACCTGCAAGTATACCTTGAGAGAATCCTGGACTAGAACTCGCAAGTCTCTTTGCTCTTCAGACTTGTGAATTTTCTTCCCGTTTAGAAAATAGTCCATGCCGTTATTCTTCCTACCTAAGTGCTTAACCTCACACTTTCCCACGTTGTACTTCATCTGCCAGTTCTTTGCCCACTCTCCTAACCTATCCAAATTCTTCTGCAGCCTCTCTGCCGCCTCAATGCTCCCTGTCCCTCTACCTATCTTTGTACTGTGTGCAAACTTAGTCAGAATGCCCTCAGTTCCTTTTTCTGGATTGTTAAATGTATAAAGTGAAAAATTGTGGTCCCAACACTGAGCTTTGTGGAACACCACTTGTCACTGGCTTCCATCCTGAGATGGATCATTTTATCCCCACTTTCTGCTTTCTGTCAGATTGCCAAGCTTCTATCCATGCTGGCATCTTGCCTCTAACACCATGGGCCCTTATCTTAACTCTGTAGAATCCTGTGTGGTACATTGTTACAGGCCTCTTGAAGTCCAGATAGATATCATCCATTGGCTCCCCTTGGTTTAACCTGCTTGTTACTTCCTCAAAGAATTCTAACAGATTTGTCAGGCATGACCTCCCCTTCATGAAACCATGCTGACTTTGCCCTATTTTACCATATACTTCCAAGTATTCAGAAATCTCAACCTTCACAATGGATTCCAGGATAATACTCATGACCGAGGGTGGGCTAATCGGTCTGAAATTTTCATCTTTTGCCTTACTCCCTTTTTTAGACATGTTAGTGATTTTCCAGTCCTCTAGGACCCGTCCTGAATCTAGCGATTGTTGAAAGATTGCCACTAACTCTGTTAACTCCTTCAGTTATCTCCGTTAGTACTCTGGGGTGTAATCCATCTGGTCCAGGTGATTTATCCACCTTCAATTTGATAGAATTCTAATCTTATTACTCTTAGCCAGCCTTTCATAATTCTCTAAGAATCCGTCATCAAATTCTGACTCTTTTGCAATAATTTTGCTTTTCAGGCACTTTGTTACAACGATGGAAGCTTCCCTTAGATGTTCAAATGAACAGGCAAATGGCTAGTGGCATTGAACTTCGTGGCTCTGGCACTATTTATTTTGTGCTTTTTGGCTTAACAAGTTTAGGAGCTGGTGCATATGTAAGTATCATACTCCTTAATAAGAGGAATGAGCTTTTCACTTCCTCTGTCGGTAACCTGCTTTTCGTTCCACTCAGTTTTCTCTCTCTTTAAATGCATTACGTTTTTCTGTTTAGATAATTAAGATAGCTGGATAAGAGATTATAAAAGACTATGTGGATTACATAAATCATTTAAATTTTCCTTATTGTTTCCTCTTGATATCATTAGCCTCTAGATCACTTCTTGATTATAAATTTTATTGCAGTAGCACATTCTCTCATTTCTTATCGTTATGGGATTTTCAGTTCACTTCATTGTTCTAAAGTTCATAAATCAGGTTTATGTATAGGAGTAGAATTTATCCTGTATTTTCAAAAAACAGTGCAAGTGCAGAAGGCATTCCCTGTAAATGCAGTAGACCCTCTAACCTACCTTGCAATTTGCCAGATATGGCTGACAGTGGCAATAATTTATTCCAATAGCTTCTAGAGAAGTGTGCAGCTTTGGGATACAATGAGCTTGGAGACAGTGGAGGGGATATCACAAGATGAAATGAGGTTAATGACTGCTGTGGACACAGTGGCCTGACATTCCATGGTGGGGTCATGATCCAGGGGAAAAAGAGGTGGTATATGAGAACTGGTGCTCAGCCTCTGCAGTATAGGAAAGATGTTGTTAAACTTGAAAGGGATCAGAGAAGATGTACAAGGATGTTGCCAAAGTTGTGGATTTGAGCAATAGGGAGAATCTGAATAGGTTGGGGCTTCTTTTCCTTGGAATGTCGGAGGCTGAGGAGTGACCTTATAGAGGTTTATAAAGTGAACGTGGATGTGCTGGATGTAGGTTTGCCCACTGAGCTGGAAGATTCATTTTCAGATGTTTCATCACCATACTAGGTAACATCTTCAGTGAGCCTCCGAGCGAAGCACTACTGATGATTCCTGCTTTCTATTTATATGTTTGGGTTTCTTTGGATTGGTGATGTCATTTCCTATGGTGATGTGATTTCCTGTTCTTTTTCTCAGGAGGTGGTAAAGGGGGTCCAAATCAATGTGTTTATTGATAGAGTTCTGGTTGGAATGCATGCTTCTAGGAATTCTCGTGCTTGCCTCTGTTTGGCTTGTCCTAGGATGGATGTGTTGTCCCAATCGAAGTGGTGTCCTTCCTTTCCTGTATGTAAGGATAGTAGTGAGAGAGTCTCATGGGGTTTTGTGGCTAGTTGATGTTCATGTATTCTGATGGCTAGTTTTCTGCCTGTTTGTCCAATGTAGTGTTTGTTAGAGTTCTTGCACGGTATTTTGTAAATAACACTAGTTTTGCTTGTTTTCTGTATACGGTCTTTCAAGTTCATTAGCTGCTGTTTTAGTGTGTTGGTGGTTTTGTGAGCTACCATGATGCCAAAGGGTCTGAGTAGTCTGGCAGTCATGTTCGAGATATTTTTGATGCAGGGGATAGTGGCTCAGGTTTCTGGACATGTTTTGTCTGCTTGTTTGGGTTTGTTGCTGAGAAATCAGCGGACTGTGCACATTGGGTACCCATTCTTTTTAAACACACTGTATAGGTGATTTTCCTCTGCATAGTTCCTCTGTGCTGCTGTGTGTGGTGACTCGTTGAAATAATGTTCTGATGCAGCTTTGTTTGTGGATTTTTGGGATGATTGCTTCCGTATTTGGGTCTGTATGTGTTGCTTTCCTGTAGACACTGGTTTGAAGTTCTCCATTGGCTGTTCGCTCTACTGTGACATCTAGGAATGGCAGTTTGTTGTTGTTTTCCTCCTCTTTTAATGAATTTTATGCCAGGAAGGATATTATTGATGGTCTTGAAGGTTTCCTCTAATTTGTTTCGTTTAGTGATGACAAAGGTGTCATCCACGTAGTGGACCCAAAGTTTGGGTTGGATGGTTGGCAGAGCTGTTTATTAGAGTCTCTGCATTACTGTCTGTGCTAAGAACCCTGATATCAGAGATCTGATTTACAAAATACCATGCAAGAACTGTAACAAATGCTATACTGGACAAACAGACAGAGAACTAGCCACCAGGACACATGAACATCAACTAGCCACAACACAACATACTTTCACTAGTATCCTTACGTAAAGGTAAGGAAGGACACCACTTTGACTGGAACAACGCATCCATCCTAGGACAAGCCAAACTGAGACAAGCATGGCATTCCTACTGGAACTCTATCAACATTGACTTGGACCCCATTTACCACCCCCATGAGAAAAAGAACAGGAAATCCCATCACCAACCTAAAGAAACCGAACATATAAATAGAAAGCAGGAATCATCAGCAGTGCTTCGTCCAGAGGCTCACCGAAGGTGTTAAGTAGTATGGTGATGAAACGTCTGAAAATGAACCTTCCAGCTCAGTGAGCAGAACTACATCCAGAACCTCAACCTGAGCTACAAATCTTCTCAAAATTCAATAAAATGAATAGCCAAGGTCTTTCTCCCAGAGTAGGGGAGTACAAAACTAGGTGGCATTGGATTAAGGTGAGCGGTAAAAGATTTAAAAGGGACCCAAGAGGCCGTGTTTATACGCAGAGCGTGGTGCTTGTATGGAATGAGCTGCCAGAGAAGGTGGTGGAAACAGGTACAATTACAACATCTAAAAAGCATCTGGATGGGTACATGAATAATAAGGGTTTAGCAGGATATGGACCAAATGCTCTTAATTGGCACTGTATCAGTTTAGGAATAATTGTAGCCAAGTAAACCTATGTTTCTGTGCTGGATGTTACTTTGAATGTTAAATAATTTAATTTCATGCGTATTTAAAATGAAGACAATTTTTAAAGAAAAACGTGAACAAAATTGGTCAAAGAAAGGACAAATCAACAGGACAAAAGACTGTGACGAGAATTTCCTATACTGTATAGCACCATTTTATCTCTGGTATTGTGATTTGATTTACTTCAAATTTTTCAACATGGACTTGGCTGATATGCCTCTTAATTTTCAACTTTCTTCTCTCATAGGTTTAAAAATAGTGTGTAATATGTCTATAGAATGGAAATTTATATATTAAATTTAATGTATTATACGTTATTGCAGCTAAGCCTTTGCATTTTCTTAACAGCTCTTATTTGTCAGGCGACATGGCATTAGGTGATTTGTTCTTGAGGAGAGCTGACTGGCACAGGCTTGGTGGGCAGAATGGTCTCCATGTGCTATAAGAATTCTGTAAAAGTAGATTAGAACTGAAATAAAGAGGCTTTGAAGCTAAATGATTTTCACCAGTTCATCCAATTTTGATTTTTTTTCCCTTTTACACTTTTCCTGATTAGTTTCTTTCTTGTTCTATTTTAACCAGTTTTTCAAACTACTGTCTCAAAGTACTGTATTCGAAGTACTTTTCAAAGTGCTTGACATTCCCAGCTCTGCCAGGAACAGCAGCAACAGTCTGATGTACTGCTTCATTGTAGGTGGAGCATTCGCTGCAGGAGTTCCATAAGCCTGCCAATTTTGTCATTATATTTCAAATATTCCTTCCCATGTACTGGAGCCTTTTAGGCATTTTTTTAAAATTAGTGTCCATTTCATGCAGGGTTGTCAAAAAGATATCACAGTCAATAGGGTGAATGGGAAATCTTATAAATTATTATAATTTATATAATTAGAGTATTTATGTACATTACTTCTAGCATGTGTAAATACATCACGGTGCAATCCCAGTTGAATATGGAAACCAATTTGGTGAATGGGGGCGGCACGGTGGCACAGTGGTTAGCACTGCTGCCTCACAGCACCTGAGATCCAGGTTCAATTCCCGCCTCAGGAGACTGACTGTGTGGAGTTTGCACATTCTCCCCGTGTCTGCGTGGGTTTCCTCTGGGTGCTCCGGTTTCCTCCCACAATCACAAAGATGTGCAGGTCAGGTGAATTGACCATGTTAAATTGCCTGTAGTGTTAGGTAATGGGTAAATATAGGGGTATGGGTGGGTTGCGCTTCGGCGGGTCAGTGTGGACTTGTTGGGCCGAAGGGCCTGTTTCCACACTGTAATGTAATCTAATCTAATCAATTTATGCATTTGTGTATCCTGGAATAAGTGCACTGGATCCTGTTTAAAACAAAAACAATTTTTATATAGATTCCAACTTTTTCAAAAAGGATCATGGGGACACCAAACTCTGCCGCAATCCCCATGACAATATCCTGATCAATCAGAATCAAATTCTTAGTCTGAAAATTAAAGTTGACAGTTAATTGTTCTTTCTGCATCTCCATGCCAACCAATCAGTGCCCTTTTATCATGCCATATAAAGTTTCTCTTTTTTTTTCAAGCCTTTTTCTTGCATCTAAACTTCCTTTGTTCTGATGCCAGTTTGTCTAATTGCACTCTTGTTCATCACCTTTCACTATGTTCTGACATTAAAGGTGCTACATTAATACAAATGACTGCACTGCTGAGGTGAGTGAGTAAGGAATGCATATAAGAAAGATAGGAAAGCTTAATATTATTTAAATGAAGAAACCTACAGCACTGAGGGATTTTGGAGTCCTTGTGTACAAGTCACGAGTACAGGTAATAGGGAAGGCAAGTGGCATGTTAATCTTTGTATTCAAAAAAGTTGAAGTATGAAAGTATTGCTAAGACTATACAAGGTTTTAGTTATGCCACACTTCGAATTCTGTGAACAGTTTTAGTCCCTTTTATTTAGTAAAGATATATTGTCATTGGAGGCAATCCAGAGAAGTTTCATGAAGTGGATCCAAGGAATGGAGAGATTTTCTTATGAGGACAGGTTAAGTAGGTCTGTATTCATTGGATTTACAAGAATGAGAGTTGACTGTTTTGAAACATAAGACTCTTAGCAGGCATGACAGGATAGGTACTGAGAGGTTGTATTCCCCTGAGGGAGAGTCTGGGACCAGAGGGGACGATCTCAGAGAGTAAGGGGGGCGTCACCCAGATATGACAGAGGAGGAATTTCTTCTCTGAGGACAGTGCATCTGAAATTCATTACCACAGTGGGCTGTCGAGGTTGGATTACTAAGTATATTCATGACTGCGATGAGAGATTTTTAATAAGGGAATCACTGGTTAGTGGGGAAAATGCAGAAAAATGAAATTAAGGTTTATTTGATCAGTCATGATCTCACTGAACGGCAGAGTAGACTGAATGGGCAGAGTGGTTTCCTTTTGCTCCTATGTCTAAGCTTTTATTTTCCATCTGGATGATTGGAAATGTAACCTCGTTTTCTCTAATCTGATCGCTAGTACCTCCCCATTAATCTATTACTACATTGCTTATCCTGGCTCTACTTAATGTTTGCCCTAATTAATCTCATTCAGACTTCTAGTTCTGGCTGTTACAAAACGTCATCTGTACAGTGGCTTCAGATAGATGCAGCACTATTTCTCAACCTACGTTAATCTATTTTAGGGATAAAAGTTTAAAACTCATTTGTATTTACTTTGCGTGTTGAACATTTATAAAGGCAATTTGTTTTCTTCCTAATCCTTGGAAGCACTGAAATGTTGAGGTGCATTTTGCAAACATTCGTCATCCTCCTGTAAGCTTTCCCACAGAATCATGTGTTGACCTAACAATGGGCATCGATGAGCTGTTGAATCATGGAGGACATCATTCCACTTAAGTTGTTTTTCATCTGACTTTCTTTCCCCTGCTGTCCTGCTCCATGTCACAATCCAGTCATGGAATACTGAATCAAACTTTATTATCCCAACTGAGGATATTAAATATAAAACTGCTGGTCTATTCATTTATATTTCACTGAGCATTGTCTTCACCTCCTGGGTTAACAGAAGAGCAAGATCATTTAACATGGATAAAATAGTATGTAAATTAATTCCATTGTCATTATGATTAGAACTAAAGGAAGTCTTGGTTTAATATTGACACGGCAAATGTTATTTCACTTTTTTCCTCATAAAATTGTAAAAAAAAATATTGTTTTCTGTTGCAAGTTTGACTTTAACACTGTTTTTCATAGACCTATGTTCTGTGACCAGCCTGCTTGCTTTCCCTTTTCCCAGTGCTTCCAATCCTGCATTCAGTTGTAAAGTCCCTCTTCCTTCTCCAGCTCCCATTCTTAACCTCGATTCTTACTTTTAAAGCCTCCAGTGTGTGTTACCACTGTTAGGACTCCTCCCGCTCCAGCATTGCTTATGTTTTATAGAACATAATATAACATAGAACAGTATAGCATAGTACAGGCCCTTTGGTCCTTGATGTTGTGCCAACCTGTTATCCTACTCTGAGATAAATAAACCTACATACCCTTCATTTCACGATTGTCATGTGCATATGCAAGAATCACTGAAATGCCCCTAATGTATTTTGTTCCTGTCCCTGCCCTTAGCCTGCCTCTCATTCCTGTCTCTGTCTCACCTTTAATGTCTTCTCATCACTGGAGACTTGTTGCATCTCTATTCTCCTGACTCTTGTTCTGAACTTGCCCTGAAGTCCTGGGCTCTACGTAGTGGTAGAAGTTAGTATGTGCAGGAAGGTCTGGACTTACAGTGCTACTTGCACTGACCAATTTGTGAGACTAAATGGAGCTGAGTCAATTAAAATAACACCCACCTGATGATTTTTTATCATTTATTTAAATTTATACGGTATTGTATTCTTTCTCAAATTTATCTTCGTTTAGATGTCATTTCATTTATATAAGTAGACATTTGAGAATGTACGTCATTTCATCTTAATGTTTTACAGATGTTTTCTGCTGAGAAATTTACACCTACACACTGTACATTTTTTCTTAGACAAATGTCTGAAGGAAACTAATTCTGGTTTTAACATTGACTTCTGTGGGAATCTGATTCACATCCACTATTTTTGCATCAGCCAAACTGTGAAAGCTAAATGACAGCAAAATAAAGATATGAGAGAATGTGCACAGAAGTTGCATTTTTGATTCTTGATCATTAATTTGGATTGTTGAACTTTTAGAATTGAACTAACTGCATATTCATATTACTTGACAGGTATATAGGACAATAAAAGAGGATCGAGAAAGGTACAAAGAAAGAGTAGAAGAAATACTTTCAAGGTCAACTGCAGAAAAGAAACCTGAAAAGTTGTCGATAGAGAGTATGTATGCTTATTGTCTCTCCCACAAATGTACAGTCCTGAAGTGGTGCCATTTCATGTTTGGCAGCAGCCCTTTGGAATTGTTGTGATGAGAGTAGTAAGCTGTGAATCAAATTATAAACTGGGAGACTTTGACCTTGGAGTGTGGGGCATTGTCATGGAATCCTAATCTGTGCCCTTTTGCCTTAGCTCACATTTTCCACCTGAACTACTAGACTGCAGTTAGAAGTCAAAAAGCTGTCTGATTTTGCTTCTCCTTTTACCTCCTGCCACGCCTGCTTTGGTTGAGGCCAGTTACACTGACCCTGGTATAATTCTGACATTGAGCTGATTTATACTGTAATGAGCCTTAAATAGATTTCATTGATATGACTGTGCGCAATAATTGCCAGTATATGTATTGACTGAGCCAGCAGGACCTTTAGAAAATGATGACTAGTTTGCTTGATTCCATAATAATCATAAAAAAAACTTACCATTCCAAAGTTCTGTTGATCTTAGCGAGTTTTGAGAAGATTTGTAGCTCAGCTTGAGGTTTTGGATGTAGGTTTGCCCGATGAGCTGGAAGGTTATTTTCCAGACATTTCGTCACCCTACTAGGTAACATGTTTATTGGGTATCAGGCAAAGCACTGCTGATAATTCCTGCTTTCTGTTTATGTGTTTGGGTTTCTTTGGGTTGGTGATGTCATTTGCTGCGGTGAAGTCACTTCCTGTCCCTTTTCTTGGGGTGGTAGAGTGAGTCTAACTCTGTGTTAGTTGATTGAGTTCCAGTTGGAATGCCATGCTTCTAGAAGTTCTTGTGCTTGTCTTTTTTGGCTTGTCCTCGGATGGATGTGTTGTCCCAGTCGAAGTGGTGTCCTTCCTCATCCGTATGTAAGGATACTAGTGTCAGAGGGTCATGTCTTTTTGTGGCTAGTTGGTGTTCATGTATCCTGGTGACAAGTTTTCGGCCTGTTTGTCCAACGCTATTTTGTAAATGACATTAGTTTTGCTTATTGTCTGTATAGGGTCTCAGACCCCCTGGCATCATGGTAGCCCACAAACCGACCAACACACTAAAACAGCAGCAGATGAAGTTGAAATACCCTAGCTGAAAATGTGTTGCTGGAACAGCGCAGCAGGTCAGGCAGCATCCAGGGAACAGGAGAATCGACGTTTCGGGCATAAGCCCTTCTTCAGGAATCGGGCTTATGCCCGAAACGTCGATTCTCCTGTTCCCTGGATGCTGCCTGACCTGCTGCGCTGTTCCAGCAACACATTTTCAGCTCTGATCTCCAGCATCTACAGGACCTCACTTTCTCCTTGAAATACCCTATACAAACAACAAGCAAAATTAATGTCATTTACAAAATACTGTGCAAGGACTGCAACAAACCCTACATTGGGCAAACAGGCAGAAAACTAGCCACCCGATACATGTACACCAACTAGCCACAAAAAGACATGACCCTCTCTCACTAGTATCCTCACATACGGATGAGGAAGAATACCACTTCGACCGGGACAACACATCCATCCTCGGATAAGTCAAACAAAGACACGCATGAGAATTCTTAAAATCATGGCATTCCAATCCGAACTCTTAAAAACAAACACATTGACTTGGATCCCATTTACCATCCCCTGAGAAAAGGTGGGCTTATGCCCGAAACGTCGATTCTCCTGTTCCCTGGATGCTGCCTGACCTGCGCTGTTCCAGCAACACATTTTCAGCTCTGATCTCCAGCATCTACAGACCTCACTTTCTCCTTGAAATACCCTATACAAACAACAAGCAAAATTAATGTCATTTACAAAATACTGTGCAAGGACTGAAACAAACCCTACATTGGGCAAACAGGCAGAAAACTAGCCACCCGGATACATGAACACCAACTCGCCACAAAAAGACATGACCCTCTCTCACTAGTATCCTCACATACGGATGAGGAAGAACACCACTTCGACCGGGACAACACATCCATCCGAGGATAGTCAAACAAAGACACGCATGAGAATTCTTAAAATCATGGCATTCCAATTCGAACTCTTAAAAACAAACACATTGACTTGGATCCCATTTACCATCCCCTGAGAAAAGGAACAGGAAGTGACTTCACCACAAGAAATAACATCATCACAGGAAATGACATCATCAACCCAAAGAAACCCAAACATATAAATAGAAAGCAGGAATTATCAGCAGTGCTTCACCTGAAGCCCACTGAAGATGTTACCTAATAAGGTGATGAAACGTCTGGAAATGAACCTTCCAGCTCAGCGAGCAAACCTACATCTTAGTTCTGTTATCTAGTTAAACTTTCTCACAGCATAGTTTTTTTTATCTTCCATTAAATATAATTATGATTATTAAATGGAGTGAACACCTGTATTTTGCTTTTTAAAAAAATCACCAGAGAAACTCAGCAGGTCTGGCAGCATCCATGGAGAAAAATCAGGGTTATTAATGTTTTGGGTCCAGTGCCTCTTCCTCAGAACTGATGGTAGCTACTTGTATTTTGCAGCTTGCTCTGTTCACTATTGCAGAAAATTGGAAGGAAAGTACAGTGAAGATGAAATTCTCAGACAATTAACCAGTGTTAACCAATGTCTTATGTGGAAGAATGACTGCCCATAGTTAATTTGTATTCTAATTTTCCTCTTCCTACCTCTGTGAAAGTTGCTTTTACTATAGTTTTTTAATAGTGCAAGGTAAATTTATTTTTTGATTTCATTCTATTGAGTCTTAAAACTGACATGCTTATTTACAATGCTGTCTTAATTAAAAATGTTAGAAATAATAAGTTGTACTTTTAAATTTGTAGGTGAAAAAGAAGAGGCGGTACCGGCAGATGGAGGTGAATCTTGTATTGCGTTGTTGCTTTGTTCTTCCAGACCATGGCATAACTCCCAGCTATGTAAACAAGCAGTACTGGTTAGAAATTCCAGTGTATTTCATGTTTTCCTTCATTCCTGATTCTGGCCAAGTTAATTTATGGTTTACATAGAGGTGGATGAAGAATGAAAAGTTTCCTTTTATCTTTGCAGGAATATATGTAGGACTGCAAGCGCGGTATTTGGAAAGTTAGTATCAAATGCCCTGTTAAGCTTTAAACCAAGCCCATTGCAACTCTTGAAATCTTATCTCTTGTCTATATGGTATCAATATTCCAGTACTTTCAATTGGGAAGAGAAAAGTGGAAAAAGAGAGAACTTTATTTCAATAATAATTAGTTTTGTTTATAAAGTACTGCCAGATGTCGTGCACGTAGCAGGATGTGGATAGTAATATGAGAATGTGTTATTGAACCAATCAGCATATAGATTGGGTAAACCAATTGAACACTGAAGCTGTGGTTTGTGTTAGGATTGGATTTCTTGGGCAGTATGTTGAGCCAAAGTGAGGGCATGCTGTTTTTTGGTTAACTATTATGTAACAGAAAAGAAATAAATAACAATTTTGTAATAGAGCTTTTTTGGATAAGTAACCATAATAGGATCGAATTTAACATTATGCTGGAAAATGAGGTAGTTTAATCTGAAACAAGGGTATTAAATTTGAATTAGGGAAATTATGGAGGCATAAAGCACATTTACTGAGTTTAATTAGGAATATACATTAAAAGGCAACATAATAGGCAGTGGATATATTTTCTAAAACTATTACATGATATACATTAACTATACATTCCTTCAAAATGCATAGACTCAGAAAAATGTTGCTAACTGTGGCTGAGAGAGGAAGTTCATGGTTATATAAAGTTAAAAGAGGAGGCCTTAAAAGATGCCAGAAATAGCAATAAATGTCATCAAAGGAGGACCAAGAAATGTTTAAGGAGAGGGATAATTGAATATGAATGCAGTCTTACAAAATACATAAAAAGGGACTGTAAAAGGTGCTATAGCTACATAGAATCATAGAATCGCTACAGTGTGGAAACAAGACATTCGACCCAACAGGTCCACACCCAGAATCTACCCCACACCCCCATCCATGCAACCCTGCATTTCCCATGGCTAATCCACGTAACCCATATCTGTGGATTGTATGGGCAATTTAGCATGGCCACTCCACCTAACCTGCACCTCTTTGAACTGTGGCAGGAAACAGAATACCTGAAGGAAACCCATGCAGACACTGGGAGAGTATGCAAACTCCATACAGACAGCTGCGCAAGGCAGCAATTAAACCGGGGTCCCTGGCGCTGTGAGACAGCAGTGCTAATCACTGAGCCCCGTACAATGTAAGGAAATGTTTGGCTAAAACCAACATGGGTCCATTACAGGCAGATACCGAGGAATTTATAATGCTGAATAGAGAAATGGCAGAGAAGCTAAAGATTACTTTGGGTCTGTTTTCATTGAAGAAAATAAAAGCAGTCTCACAGAACTAGAGATCCAAGTGGCTAGAGAGAAAATTGGCGTTGAAAGAAATTAACCTTCATAAGACATTGTACTGGAGAAAATAATGGGGCTGAAAAGAGAGAAATCCTGAGGACCTGATGTAGGGCTGGACAGTATTGAGACACTTGAAGCATTGATGATCATCTTTGAAAATTCATTAGATTCTGGAATGATTTCTGCAGATGTAAAAGTAGCAAGGTTGTATTTAAGAAGAGAGTGAGAGAGAAATCAGGGAGCTGAAGATATGTTAAATTTACATTAGTCAGAGGGAAATGTTCAAAGCTGTTACAAGAGATGTGATAATAGAAACTTGGATGATAATGATCAGATTGGCATAGTCAGCATGGATCTGTGATTAGGAAATCATGCTTGACAAACCTGTTGGTTTTTTTTTTGAAGATGTAATGGGCAATCCAAGGATTGCGAATGAACATAAGAACTAGGAGCAGGAGTAGACCATCCAACCCTTTGAGCCTGCTCTGCCATTCAATAAGGTCATGGCTAATCTTTTTGTGGACTCGGCTCCACTTACCTGCGTTTTCACCATATCCCTTAATTCTTTTATTTTTCAAAGAAGTACCTACCTTAGCTTTAAAACCGATTACTGAAGTAGCATCAAGAACTTCCCTGGGCAAGGAATTCTATAGATTAATAATTCTCTAGAAACATTCTATCTATTTCTATTTTATCGATCCCCTTCATAATTTTATATGTTTCTCTAAGATCCCCTCTCATTCTTCTGAATTCCAATGAATATAGTCCCAATCTACTCAGCCTCTCCTCATAAGCCAACCCCCTCAACTCCAGAATTCCTCTGCACCCCCTCCAGTGCCAGGACATCCTTTCTTAAGTAAGGAGAAGGAATCTGCACACAGTACTCCAGGTGTGGCCTCACCAACACCTTGTACAGCTGTAACATTACCTCTCTGCTTTGAAACTCAACCCCTTTAGCAATGAATGACAAAATTCCAATTGTCTTCCTAATCACTTGTTGTACCTGCAGACCAACCTTCTGCAATTCATGTACAAGGACACCCTGGTCCCTCTGCAAGTCAGCATGCTGCAATTTTTTACCATTCAAGGAATAATCATTTTTGCTGTTACTTCTACCAAAATGTATGACTTCACATTTACTAACATTGTATTCCATCTGCCAGACCTTTGCCTACTCACTCAATGTATCGATGTTCTTCTGCAAAGTTTCACAGTCCTGTACACACTTTGCTCTGCAACTCATCTTAGTGTCATTGGCAAATTTTAATACCGTACATGTGGTCCCAACACCGATCCCTGAGGCACCCGACGAGTCATTGATCGCCAGCCAGAATAGCACTCATTTATCCCCACTCTTTGCTTCCTGTCAGCCAACCAATCCTCTATCCATGCTAATACTCTACCCCTAACACCATGCATCCTTATCTTATGCAGCAACCTCATGTGTGGCATCTTGTCAAAGGCCTTTTGGAAATCTAGGTGCACCGCATCCACTGGGTCCCTGTTGTCCACCTTGCTTGAAATGTCTTCATAGAATGGGTTCCAACCTGGAGTCCATTCACAAGTCAATTTGTATGCAGGTCTGGGACAGTGTAAAGCAGTTGTTCATTAGTACAAGAAACATTCATATACTGGGCCTTTAAAATTTAACCCCTATATGGGATTGAATTTGTAGGTATAAGCATTCATGGGTTTGACGTTCGTAAATTATAGACCCCCCTGTAGTAACAAACTGAATAAAGGTGAACTGATGGACGAAGTACACTTAGGTTTCGGAAGGCTTTTGATAAAGTCTCCAACAAGAGCCTGGTTGGAACAAAATTCAAGCAGAAGAGATAGGAGACAATGTACTCGCATAGATTATAGCCATGTTAGTAGTCTTGAAGATAGTTTATATCTCTTAGTTTGGTGGAAAATAAAAGTTTGAATGTCATGAAAGAGGCAAAAGACTCCCGTTAATTTGGCGCGTTGTGGTACAAAAACGTAAACTACAACTTAGGGAAAATGAAAACTATATAAATGCTCTGAAATTTTCAGTTAATGTGCAGGAAAGATTAGTACACTACATGGACCCAGTATTGTTTTTGTCTAGAAATTGAAAGAGCCTATACGAAAGCAACTGAGGCAGAATTGCGACTTTTAAAAGGAAATGTCTTATGTCTGTTCACCATTTCAAAGTTAGCTCTGTTCACTAGACTGTTACCAAGAATAGGGGAAACTTTTATGAGGAAATGTTGAGCAACTTCGGCCTGTACTGATTGGAAGTTAGAAAAATGAGAGGTGACCCTATAAAAACATAGAAAATTCTTTGGGGACTTGATGAGGTAGATGCAGAAAGGTTGTTTCAGCTTGTGCGGGAGTCCAAGAACATAATCTCAGAATAAGGAATTGCGCATTTAAGGTGGAGATAAGGAGGAATTTTATCCCTGAGGGCAGTTAATCTAAGGAATTATATACTGTCCCCTCAGGGCAATTGAAGCCAGATCATTCTGTATGTTCAAGTTGAGAGATATTTTTAATCAGCAAGTGAATCAAGGATATTTTTGACAGGTTCCACATTTGCCCTGCACAGGACAATGTTGGAGAGATTATTCCTGGGAAGTTTCAGGGAGGGAGGGTGGTGTAAGGTTACACCCCTCTATAGAACTCCAGGGAAACTGTGGGGTGAGAGAAAGAGGGCGAAATGTTAGTCATTTGGAGACGGTGCCTGTTTAACCACTCTAAACAAAAGATGCGATCACTATTGGAAACACGTCTTTGATGTAACGTTTCTATCGGGAACTCAAGATCTCCTTCAGATAATCCGATTTTCGGATAATTGGTATTCATATAATCGAGGTTCCCCTGTAAATAGAAAGCAGACATCATCAGCAGTGCTTCACCAGGAGGCCCACTGAAGATGTTACCTAGTAGGTTAACGAAATGTCTGGAAATGAACCTTCCAGCTCAGCGAGCAAACCTACATCCATTGGCATTATATGTTCATTGCAGGAGAGGAAGCCAGGGATGATGAAAAGTTCAGTGTCATTTGTTCCTGATTGGTTTTCTGTGCAATTTAATTGCCCTGTTAACTGTAGGAGAGCAAATGTTGATGACAAGCGAAATAATTCAATACAGATACCTCAATTATCCGAATATTGGATTAACTGGCGAGATCGCAAGGTCCAGATGCTTGGCTAAATTATGTTATCTGGCATTCGATTATCCAGAATTCAATTGACTGAACAAAATATTCCCTGCCCATGTCCTTCGGATAATCGAGTTTCCTCTGTAAATGCTTCAGTTTTAAAAAAAAATCTAGTTAAGGCCCTTTTGCAGAAAGATATTGCCACCTTTCTAATTGTTTAGGCTTGTAAACATGAAGATGATGTTTCCAAGAATCACTTTTGAGATAGTAATTGTAAACAATTGATGAAATACATGCTTTTTTGAGCAAAGTATGTTATTTGCAATTTTCACGATTGCTGCTTGATACAATTTCTACCTGTTCTGTTTGTTAGTTAATGTAACATTACATAAGGTGTGTACTGACCCATTGCCAAATCCATTAGAAATAACATTCGTGGCAATGAGTAGCCACTTTGTAGTTTTGAATATGTTGTCACCTGAAGACATTCCTGGAGATGCAAATTTTACCTATTGATTGGTAAATTTACTTATTTGTTTGAGGTTTTGATACGATCATTGCTAATGCTGAATCCTGTGCAGATAGAATTTGGTTAATAAAGATGTTCCTTCCTTTCTGACAGCATCAACAGTTGTGCCAGTCAGTTCTCGGCCTGACATCCCATCACATGCTCCTTATCTTCTGATCGGTGGTGGAACTGCTTCATTTGCAGCAGCTAGATCTATCCGTGCACGAGATCCTGGAGCAAGGGTTGGTGATGATTCACTTTTCATTAGACATTTGTCTAATTAAATGCACATTTGGATGACTGCATTCCATAATGTTTAGGTGATTTAAGGCAGTCCTCAGGAGAGTGCCACTTTCAATGTGCGCTATAGTAGCAGGGCAGAAAGTGGAGACCTGCAGTTGATTTCAGGACCTGCTCTTAAAGAAGGAAACATCGCCTGGCCTTCTGGCTCTTAATTGCTGTTCATTGACACCTTCTGTGTGCCAATGCATTAAAATGTCAGTTGAAGACTGGATCGTTTTTCCTACAGTTGACAATCAGGTTGATGTTGTGTTCTTCAGGATCATACAGAGAGAATAGACATTTGAGCTGAGTATTGAAACTTGGTTAGTACCAGTGAGGCTTTATTTCCAAGAAGGATGCTTTGCTTTGAGAAGTAGAAGGGAGAAATAAATCATGTACAGCCTGAACAATGATGTATTCTCAATTTATAACTGCAAATTTAATTCTGTTATATTTCCTCAAAAAGAAACGTGTATCCCTCTTGCAACCTGACCTTCCACTTTTTTTTTTGAGGGAATCTGAAAACTTGGCTGCAGTAGATTTGCTTACTCCAAGTCATTAATATATATTGTAAACAGTTACAAGTTCAGTACTGATCTCTGTGGAACCACACTGGTCACAGGTCACCAACATTTTAGAGTACTTAATATTGATTCTTTGTTTCATCAGAAGAAAATGTAGGACAGGAATTAAAGCTGAATATGAGATGAGGACATAAGCATCTTATTTTAGCATATTATCTGACTCATCTTGAGAGTCTGTCAGGTACTTTGGCAAGGCATAGAGGTGATAGAATCGAAAATGAACTTCAGTCGATGAAACAGAAAATTAGCGCAGAATCTCATTTGGCTAAGAACTAAAAAGCTTCTTCCCATCTGTGATACGGCATATATATTGTATTGCTGTCTTGTTTGACAACCAAGACAGCAAGTGTCTAACAGCATTCTTATGGGGTATAGTTGCAATCTAAATTTTTAAATGCTTGATATTTTCTATACGTTTCAGATCCTGATTGTTTCAGAAGAACCAGATTTGCCTTATATGCGGCCACCACTTTCAAAAGAGCTGTGGTTTTCTGATGACTCCAGTGTACCAGAAACATTGAGATTTAAGCAGTGGAATGGAAAAGAGAGAAGGTAGGCATTTGACGTTGTTGAAACTAAGTCACTTTTTTTGGCGCATCTTTTCTGTTCCAACTTTACAATGCAAAGACCTCACATCTTTTTGAAATATTATCAACAGCTTTGAGCCCCATATCTAAGGAAAGAAATGCTGGCAATGGAGGGTGTCCAGAGGAGGTTTGCAAAAATGATCCCAGGGATGAAGGGCTTGTCATATGAGGAGCAGTTGAGTCTGTACTCTATCGAGTTTCAGAAGGATGAGAGGGAATCAGATCAAAGTACTGAGAGGCCTGGATAGAGTGGATGCAGAGAAGATATTTCTAAGAGTTGCAGAAACTAGGACAGGAGGGCATTACCTTCAGAGTGAAGAGTTGACCCTTTAGAACTGAGATGAGGAAGAATTTCTTCAGCTAATGAGTAATTAATCTGTGGTTCTCATTGTCACAGAGGGCTGTGGAGGATAATTATTGAGTGTATTTAAGACAGAGACAGGTAAGTTCTTGATTAATAAGGGGATCAAGGGTAAACGGGAGAAAAGGTTCGAGAAGCACGTCAGCCATGATTGTATGGTGGAGCAGACTTGATGGCCAAATGGCCTAATTCTGTTCCTATAATCTTGTGGTCTAACAATAAGGATTTTTGATTTCTACGTTTCTCATCTTTCCAAAAAAGGATTTTGGAGAGAACACTGAGCAATGGGCCTCCTTTTCCTTCTTTTTGGAATGGCAATTAAGTGAGAGAAAATATATCTGAGGAAAATGTCAAATCTTTTTTCACAAAATTTACTTCACATTTTTTTTCCTCTACAGTACATTAACACTTATTTAACAGAGGCAGAAAGATCATTCTTGACCATTGAGCACCCCTTCAAAACCAGTTTTTGTAGCCAAATTGACCAGATTGTGCACAAGCAACAAATACATAGAAAAGCAAACTTAGATGATGGGTTCAAAGTATGCTATCTTAGTTTGCAAATGACACAAAGATAGGCAGAAAAGTACGTTGAGAAAAAGACATGGAGATTACAAATGGATTGGTTGAGTGATTAAGCAAAAATCTGACAAATGGAGTGTAATGTGGGAAAAATTGAAGTTGTTCTGTTTGGCAGGAAGAGTGAAAAAGCAAATGGGAAACGACTGCAGAAGTCCAAGATATAATGGGATCTAGCTGTTTTGATGTACGTGTCAGATAAAGTTAGTATTCAGATACAGCAAGCAATTATGGCTGAGGAATATTGTCTGTTGTTATAAGAGGAATTGAACATGAAACTATGTTCTTCAGTTATATAGGGCTTTAGTGAGACCAAACCTTGCAGATTGCACAATTTTGGTGTCCTTATTTAAGGATGTAAGTCTGTTGGAAGTGACTTAATGATGTTTAGCTAGAGTGATACTTGGAATGACTAGGTTGTCTAATGAGCAAACAAACTGATTTATTTCCGTTGGAGTTTAGAAGATGGAAGGGTGACTTGATTAAAGTGTATACGATCTTGACTTTTCTTAAGAAGGTGAACATTGAAAGGATATTTCTTGTAGGTGTATCCAGAATTAGGGGCACTGTTTTTAAATTAGGCATTATCTTTTTAGAACAGATGAGAATTTTTTTCTGAGAGTTATGCAAAGTTAGAACTCTGCCTCAGAAGATTATGGAGCTAGGGCCATTGATATTTTTAAGGCAGAGGTAGATTTTTGTTAGGCAATGGAACGCACGTTTACTGACAGTAAATGGGACACAGAATTCAAAACTCAAACAGACCAGCCGTGATCTTACTGAATGGCCGAATTTCCTTATCCTGCTCGTAATTTGTATAACATATCCATATTTTATCAGAAGAAAACCGAAAATGGCATATACAGAGGAACCTTGATTAGCTGAAGGACATGGATGTGAAGAATTTTGTTTGATTAATGGAATGCTGAACAATATAGTTTAAACAAGATCGGGATCTTGTGATCTTGCCGGATAATCCTGCAAGATAATCAAGGTTCCTCTGAACAAAAACAGTGAAATACATTTTAGAAACGTGATGCTCAAGAGTTCCTGCAGTAAAGCTGCCAATTAGGATCATAGCTTCATGCTGAAGATCAGTAGAAGTTCGCTAAAATGGTGAATTTAAGTATTTTAACCATGGGTCACTTAATTAGTGAGATAAACATTAGAGAATAAAACTAGTAAAACATGAGTGTTCCTATTTGCACTAAAAATTCAAACGTTATAATTTCATCCTTTTTGTATTTACAGTGCAATTGTATCCAGTATTTAATAAGATGGTGCGGTCATAAAATTAGTAAGCTTAGTGATAGTGTGTTGAAATATTAAATTGGAAGACCAACTGCTGAGAGTGTGTTCATTATACAGAGAGAGACAATTTGTACATACTGGCACTTGAGGGACTTAACATGCAAAGGCTAGACCTGAGCCTCTAATTAAGGAATTTAAGCCAGAGCACACCTTGCATTTTGTATTTTCTTAAGTCATCTGCCTGGCAGGTAACCAGTCTTGGGTATTCTGAATTTCAATGCTGTTAAGTGTCACCATTTTTAAAATGTTGCTTGCTTTGTTACTCTCTGTATTTCACATTTACCACATTGCCTCCAAAACTAGATTAAATGTCTCTGAAACCAACTAATTATGTAATTGGAATCACTGAATTCAAATATCCCCACATATTTCACCCTGCATGTAAAATTTTGTGAAATACGTAGAGGTTAAGATGCTGCAAATCAATAGGATAATCAAAACACAGTACAAAGGTAGCAAGAATTACAGGTCATTCTCATATAGCAGGTGTTTCATTAATGCAAATTCGCTATAATGTGATTGATGAATTGGGGATACTGCTTCTTTTAAAGCATGAACTTTTAAAGCTTGGATTGGTCAAAATGTGATTCCAGCCCCATTAGTTTAAATGGTGCTGCTTTTACCCGATTTTCTTACAGCATGGGATTGCACGAAAATGGAACTACTCCGTTATTGCAGAACTGTTAATCTACCAAAGAGAAATACAGAACAACCTCAGTTATCCGAATGGCAGTTATCTGAATTTCAGATTATCCTAACAAGATCTCTCAAGGTTCCGTAAAAACGTTATCCTTATCCGAGTAGTCAGTCCTCCGAACAAAATACTGCTACCTGTCTCGTTTGGATAATCGAGGTTGTTCTGTAAATACATTGGCACTAAAATCTGTGATTTGAGTGGCTACAAAATCATTAAAGGCTAGGCATTCAGATTCCTAGCTTCTTCTTGGGATATTAGGCACAAGATTGACTGAAATGATTTTCTCCACGATCTAGAGATGTTGCATGAATGCTTTTGTACCTAGTAACAGAAAGTTTAAATTAAAGGCCCTGATTTTTAAGTTGTAATGTTACTTCTCAGTTTCAAAAGATTAGGTTAGATTACTTGCAGTGTGGAAACAGGCCCTTCGGCCCAACATGTAAGAAGAACATAGTTAATCTGCCATCTTCGTTTTACAGCATTTTCTTCCAGCCCCCATCTTTCTATGTCAGTCCTCAAGACTTGCCTTTTGTGGAAAATGGAGGAGTGGCTGTATTGACTAGCAGAAAAGTGAGTCCAAAATCAAAAGATTGTACCTGCTTATTATCTGAGTTTGTAATTAAAAATGGTGGAGATGTTCCATAATTTTCTACAATTCGATATGCGTTTGCTTAGTTTTAGAAAGGGTTTGTCTCAGGAATTGAATGTTCTTGCACTTGATAGAAATGTTAACAGAACATTCCATTTCTCATTTTGTTTTAGTGAACTTGCTCTGACATTTTGGAATAGTCGTATACTTGATACCATATGAAGTGAAGCTTGGGTTTAAAAAAGAAAATTGTGTGGGAGGCCTTTTTTAATTTCAAGATTTATATGCACTCTACATTTGCATCTCTAGGTCTTGCACATGGATGTCCGAGGGAATAAAGTAAGATTGGACAATGGTTCCGAAATTGCTTACGATAAATGTTTGATTGCAACAGGTAAATGTTTCTTTTTAATCATACATGACCCTTTTGAATTTAATTTATGACCATATCTGAGCTGCATATTTATTGCAATTTATATTTGTAAGTTTAAGTAATTTGTGCTACTTAGTTTCAGTATTAAGCACAAGTAAGCTATGGTGGAAACACTTTTATGGATTTCATATATTGTGAACAGGAAATAACTTTAGAAACTATGGTGCAAAACAAGCTAATTTTGTTTTCTTTGGCCAGTGTTTTATTTTTCAGATGTGCAACTCAGGCCATAATATTCTTTCTCGGGTTCAATGCACAAAGGGAGGAGAATTACACAGTTCCATAAACCCAACCTGTCAACATAGTCACCTGGACACCCCTTATTTTCAATCTGGGGAAGCAGGTTGGGTTAAGATTCCAGAAGCCCAAACAAGCCTCCTGCCCCTATTCACCCACTTATTGCCATCTTTCAAGAGGAAGTGACTTACCCAGTGTGACCCAGGATCACATTCTTAGAGGATTACATAGGGTTACTTTGACTCTTCAGGAAGGTGGCCTGGTTTTCAAAACGAATCCACAAAGTTTCAACCTGCTCATGGCTGCTGTTAAATGATCAGCTGATTCCTCAAAACATGCGTGTGCAAAACCTGTCCTGACTCCACTCCTGCCTTAGTGATAATAGGAAGTACTGTTTTCAGAAGTGGGACTTAGGATTTTGGTCTTATTGCCACAACTGAGTCTCTCATGCCTAAAATTTGGGCTTTAATTTTTCTTAGTCATAGTCACAGAGTCAAACATTATGGAAACAGACCCTTTGATCCAACCAGTCCATGCCAAACTTAATCCCAAACTAAACTAGTTCCACCTCTCTACTCCTGGCCCATATCCCTACAAACCTTTCCTATTCATGTATCTATCCAAACGTCTTTTAAGTGTTGTGATTACGCCTGCATCTCTGTCTGACCTTGCCCCACAGTACTCCTACAATCATATAGTGCAAGCTCAAGAGCTCAGTGAGTGACAATTACAAGGGGGAAGCCCACAACCCACCGACTTTATAGTATGCCACTTCTGTTTCACTATTGCTGTTGAAACATTTTTTTAAAATGATTTGAAGAACTTTTGCTTAAGTTTGTTCTTCCTCCTCCCCTTTCTCTCTCTTTCTTATTCAACCTTCTCCTTCTGTCCCCAGGTGGTACTCCACGTAACCTTCCAGCACTTGAAAGAGCAGGAGAAGAGGTGCAAAAGCGAACAACTCTATTCAGAAAGGTACAATATTACTTCTGTGAGTTTGCCACAAACCCTGGTTCAATTTTTGTAGATTTTCTTTTTCACTCTCCTAGCACCGTGGTGGGCGGCACGGTGGCACAGTGGTTAGCACTGTTGCCTCACAGCGCCAGAGACCCGGGTTCAATTCCCGCCTCAGGCGACTGACTGTGTGGAGTTTGCACGTTCTCCCCGTGTCTGCGTGGGTTTCCTCCGGGTGCTCCGGTTTCCTCCCACAGTCCAAAGATGTGCAGGGTCAGGTGAATTGGCCATGCTAAATTGATCGTAGTGTTAGGTAAGTGGTAAATGTAGGGTTATGGGTGGGTTGCGCTTCGGCGGGTCGGTGTGGACTTGTTGGGCCGAAGGGCCTGTTTCCACATTGTAATGTAATGTAATGTAATCTAATCTAATCTAATCTAATCTAATCACTTAACCTGCAACTCATAGTCGTAGATAAGGTTTTGAATATAGGACAGGAGCATTCCACTTTCAGTGCTTGACTTGTCTTAAATTAGCTGATTGAGAGAGAGTAGTAGAAATGCTACTCAATGCCCCTCAATTATGGGTGGGTAAATTATCTGGATTCGAATCCTGATTGTAACCAGTGATCCTTATTCACTGAATGCATGCGTTTGAACAGTTATCCACATTTAAAGGAGGGTCTGATGCTGTCCAGAGTCAAACAGGTTATTAATGCTTCCTGTCTGGCTGCTCACAGAGCTAATTAGGGGACATATTGAGAATGCCAACCCTTTATGGAATGCAGGAGATTCAGAATGATAAAGCTATCGACATTTCAACATGCTGCTCAACTCTGCTACATTGTTTCATCCCAGCAGACATGTTGTCCAGTCATTTTGTTCATTGCAATTTTACTTTATTAACTTGGATTATATCTCATTGCAGTACAAGATAGATATGATCTATAGGCTGATTCAGGACAATTACTAAGCTAACATGGAATATTTAAACAAAGGAAATCCCTAAATGCAAAGCAATTTATAAAAAGAAACTCAGCTACACCAGGAATAAAAAGTTGAAAATGTTTATTGTTATGTTTATTCTTATTTTAGATATTAATTGTAAAGGTTCAGTTTGTCTTTCTACAAGGTTCCATCTCATGACAATTTTCCTTTTTCGTTTTCTTAATTAATTAACTTAGATATATCAATTCTTCTAGCCAGGCCTAATGACTTGCATTATAATGCTCAAGCTCTATTTGTAGTAAAAATAGGCAATGAATTTTGATCCCCTAACTTAGTTACATTTCTTTCACAAACAGCAAATCTAAAAGATAGCTGATTTTACAATGCAATTATGGTTTTCCAATCTTAATTCAGTAACACCTACCCAACACCAATACATAATCATAAAAATGTATACTGCAAATTCTATTTGACCAACCTCTATAGCTGGTGCACTTCTTGTAGTAGGTTTATTTCACCATATCTTTGCTGCAAACATTCTCCTTTCTCTCCACCTGTCCTGAACGTATTGAACAATCATGTGCTGATGTGCTGATTCACAGTTATGAGACATTCTCTTAATATACCTCGCTGAGTATGTGTGAGCTTAAAAAAAATGCTTGTTTTCCAATAAGTGCATACTTTTCCTCATCCAATGTTTATGTACACAATGCTTGGCATAATTTATTTTCCTTTCCTCCATCCCATCCACCTTTTCTAAACCTTGAGTCTCTGAGTCTAGTTGTAAAAATGCAGCATTCGTATACCTTTGACTTGTACAGTAAACATTTGGTCAAGGATTGAATGGAATTAATTTAACTTTGCACCTCTGTAGCTAAACAAGTCTGATGCTAACTAGCTAAGCCATCAGCCAAGTTAGCAAGCAAGCATAAACTCCCTTGATGTTAGATGAAATGTTCTCACATGCAGCACAGCTCTCAGTTTCAGGAAATGTTGCTACTTGTGCAGTGAGGTTTTGGTAGTGCTAGCAATGTAGGTAAAACAAAACAAGACCGAGAGAAAGCAGGAGCATGACATTAACATAGAGGATAAGCCATGATCATTATTGAATGGCGGAACAGGCTTTTAAAGTCTAATGGCCTACTCCTGGTTTCTCTTGCTATGTAAAGTGTAAAAATTTGAAACATCATTATTGGATTTCAGTTCCACTAGTCATAAATAAATAAAAAGTGTATAAGATAGAACATCTAATCCAGTTTAATGTATGATTACCTTTCCAAGTTCACAGTGACTGCAAACATTCCTGCATTGCAAATGATAGCCAGCATGCATGCACTGGAACCTGATTAAGGATGTTAGCCTGCTGGATGTTTTTCTTTGCTCCCATGGCTCATCTCAAAATCTCTTTGGCTGGCTGTGTACTACCATTAATTGTGAGGCCTGAGTGAAAGTAGTCTACTCTGTCACCATAAAGCCAGTGAACTTAAATTAAACTTAGCAATTAAACTTGTTCAATATGATATAGCTGAGACATTGTTAGATGATTGTAAAGTAAATTATAAATTCATGCTATGGGGGTATAAGAAGCAACTTTTCTACCTGTACAAAATACATTGCATCCTTGCAGTAGCTAATTATTGATCATAAATTGTCCATTACATTCCATTAGCTGTCTACTAACTGAGGACTTAAGAAAGGGAGCTACTTGAGACAGTGGATTCAGATAGGGCGTTCAAGTTACAACCAAAGGAGATGGAGGAAGATTTACAGATATTAAGTCGAAGTAAGGGAGGAAATATTGCAAGAAATTTTGGTATGTTCAAAGTTAGCCCTTGAATGTGAACTGATTTGCTGGGTATGGGACTTAAAATCATGAATAACCCCAAGCAGAAAGCAAACAAAAACAAAAAGCTGGTTTTGCCTTAAATTTCAGATGGAAATAAAATCCAGTCCACTGGAGCACATCATAAAACCTATCCCAGTTTGAAGCAAAATCAGTTTTTCTCTATAAATCTTGTTGAATTTTCAAAATGGACCACAAACTGTATTATGTTGAATAATGAGACTCCTGTTTGCTGAAAAATCTCATAAACCATAAAGTGATTTCTAAAATCCCAAGCCGACTTGTTTGCTTTATATTATATGTGACAACAATACTGCCATTCATTCTTATGTAAGGTTGTCTGGAGGAATGATTTCAAAGTCCAGTGGCGAAAGTGATGTAGAATATTTGATGCAAGTCGAGCTGACTAATTAAATTCAAAAACAGAATATCTCATCTAGGGTTTAGTTTTGTTTGACAGAAGGGAAAGCGAGCTTAGTACAATGATGGAAAAACAAATTATAATAGTACATTTAGAATTCTTGATAATAACGTGAACATTTTTATGGGCAGGGTAATTCCAAGAAAGTGGACAACAAACAAAAATCATATTATGCTCTTATACTACGAGAGATCACTTAACAGTAGATTACTTAAGCCTGAAAACACATACTATGCTTTAATTGAAAAGGTTTGGAAATAAAACTATAATTTGTATTTTGTAATTTAATATTGGTAAAAGTTGTTAGAAAAAATAAATTAAATATGAAATAATGCTGACTGTATTGTTGTATATGTTCATGAAGTGTATTGTGAGCAATGTCTCCTCTACTTGATACAAAATTCATAGACTGCATCATAGAGATGATTCTGACTCGTGCAAACACTCAAGTTGAATAACTGTCCTTGGCATTGAAAATAAATCAACTGTTGTCTCCACACATCTGCTATCTGTTTTGTTCATTGGCTTTTCAAAGGCTGGGTAATAAGTCAGAGCTAGCATAATTCAGGGAAAATGATTATTAATACCCTTATCTTTAGTCTTGTCAACTGTTTCTATACTTTGTATAAGGTTCCCATCTTATCTCCAGTTGATATTTCTTGAACTTTTTGGATCAGTTATATGCATTCAATTCCTGCACATAGATGCGATAAAGCATTTTGTTGCAATCTAAATGATAATTAATCATTTTGTTAGCAGTTTTTAAACATGTAATGTTATACTTCTTACCTAAAAATAAAATTGCTTGGGGGTGGTAGTCAATTTTTATTTTAGTAATTAAAGGTCAGAGGATTTTTTTACAGTAATATTTCTATTGTTTAAATTTATCTGCTATTAACGTTAACTTTCTGTGGCTTGACAATGGGATTCTTAGAAGAGATTCTAAAATCCAAATTCCAAATATAACCACTAACTCCCGACCTCTCATCGTAAATTGACCGAATGGCCAGAGAACACAATTTGCTTTAACTGGTTTTCTTTGGGAGAAACAGAATTATACTTGAGAGTACAAAGTTACTTGAGCAAATTGTCATAAAATTGAGGAAATAATTTGAAATATTTAGTACAAAGTCAATTAGGCTCCATTAGTGAAGGCTAAAACTGCATTAGAATTTTTAAAAAATTTGCGCTTGTAAGAGTGAAGCAATGAATAGAAAATGTTTTCAAGTGTTTAAAACTACAGACACGTTCAGGAAGAGAGAAACTTTGCAGGAGACCGAGACAGGTCTTGCATCCTTCCAATTTCAAATGAAAGAAAGCCTTTTCCACCTACAGAGGTCAGCATACATGAAGCAACTATTCCAATCCAGTTCCTAATAGTTCCCAGTAATTGGCATTGAATTAGTGTGATATCTCACCATTTGGATGGCTTTTGTACAAAATACAACTTAAATTGCCAAGTTACTATGAGTCGGGATTAGTACAGTTCTTGAACTAGCATCAAACTTATGCTGTGACCTGGAGCATAATAAATAGTGTTTTGGACTTTTCTTTGATTATATGTTCTTTGCAGAAGAAATCCATAGAAACCAGTTTCTCTAATGTTGACTTCAAATCCTCTTGCAGATAGAAGATTTTAAATCATTGGAGAAGATTTCAAGAAATGTGGGGTCTATTGTTATTATTGGTGGTGGATTCCTGGGTAGCGAATTGGCCTGTGCTTTGGGAAGACGTGGTATGTTTTCTTTTAGTTTATTATCATGAGCAATTGAGTAGAATGGCCTATATTCTCTGGTGTTTAGAAGTGTTTCGGGTGTGACAGCAAAATGCTGAGAGACACTTACCCCTACCTGGAGAGTCTAGAATGAGGGAGATCAAAGAGATTGACTATTTAGGACCGAGGTGAGAAATTTTTTTCTCTAAAGTTTGAAGGTTTTTGACATTCTATATGCAAAGGATGTTGAATTCTCGGTTGATAAATATATTAAAGGTGGAGATTGACAGATTTTGGACACAAATGGGGTTGGGGAATGTGGAAGTGAAGCAGGAAAATTGGATGAGAAGTGAATAAAATTCATCTGTGACATTGAATCACAACAGGCTTGAGGTACTATATGTCCTCCTGTTGATATTTCTTATCAGATTGAGGGCTAGATTTTTTGTAAGTTCATAGCAGATGGATTGGAAACCTAGTCGAGAATGTACTTGTACTATGTTCTTGCAAGGCATGTTTCTATCTGTCTCTGATAGATAAGTAGCATTTGTGGAGGAAATGTTATTAAGTTTTGGGGAAAATCAGGGTATGTTATTAATTTACTAGATCCTTTTTGAAGTTGCATCAGTTTAAGTTAATGTGGTCTCGTCTGAAAGCTATATTTTATTTCATACGTCAGCTGCTTTTGGATTAATAACTAAAATCTATATATTCGTTAAACTAAATATGGATTTCAATTGAAACAGCTAGTAAATATAAGCATATGGCTAACACTGCTAGACTGAAGATAACTTCAAAGTTTACACACATTAACTGCTGACATGTCATCTTTACTGACGTGTTAATGTTAATGGTAGCTCTCCTGATAGTGCTTTGGGTTCAAACAAACAGACACTCTGTCCCATTGTGTGCTCACCTGAGATCACCATCTCTTTGCCTTGATTTGACTCTATACCAGTGGAATAAGATTTGGGAGAAAAACTGGCCAGGTTTAGAGCATGAGTCAAGATTAGAGTGGTGCTGGAAAAGCACGGCAGGTCAGGCAACATCCGAGGAGCAGGAAATTTGACATTTCAGGTTTAGAGCATGCTGAATGAATGGATGACTACTGACGTTCTCTGTCTTGGTCACAAGTATAGAATGGCCAAATTAGTGAGAGATTTTGTACATTTCATCGAGAGTAGCACATATGTCATGGGACCTTTGGGAGGGAAAAGAGGTCTGTTAAGCATAACAATGCTTGGCTAATCTGTCCTTCTAGTCAACAGATACTAATACATTTGTGTCCACCATGTGTCAGATGTCTCAATTAACAATTTTTTGTGTGTTTACAAATCTGAAGCTTTTTAAATAGTTGTCCAGTGATGATCAGCAAGCATTAAATGAATAAAGACTTACCTCCTTACCTAATAATGTTATAGTTTCTTTTAACTGTAATACGATAAATTACAGCAAGGAATACAGAACTGGAGGTGATTCAGCTATTTCCAGAGAAAGGAAACATGGGCAAAATTCTCCCTGAATACCTTAGCAACTGGACAACTGAGAAAGTAAGAAAAGGTAAATATTCCTGTTTACTTTTTGTAGAATCTAATTTTGCAGGATTTAGTTGGCAGAGGGCATTAAACTCGGAAACTTTGTTTCTCGGTGTATTACAAGTAAAGCATACTTGCAATTTCTGTGAAGTTTTGGCTAATATTAAAGAGATAACAGTAAACAAATCCCTATATATATAATCAAATTTTAAATCTTGTGAATGTTTAAGAATCAATATGACAAGGGGAAATGACTTTTATTTACCATTGATGGGAAAATCCTATCTCTCTCCCCTTTTGTGTTTTCTTCTTCCCATCAAAGATTTTGTTTTGCTGATTACTTCAGATTAAATTGTTTCATTCAGCATAGATGTATCGTGTTCTGTTTTGCGTCACACCGTATAATAACATATTTTGGATCATTACTCTTTTGGATTTGTATTATTACAAGCTTTCTGGTAGGGGTTAAGCAAAAAAACAGTATTCTTTAAAACTAGCTTTAAGTAAATTGCAGGAACAGGATTACATCATTTCATTTATCTAATCAGTGTCACTATTCAGTTAGATATGACCAATTTCTTATTAGTGTGTCAGCTTGTAGCTCAGTTCATAGCACTCTTCCCTCTGAGTCAGAATGTTATGGATTAAATTCGCACCCTAAAGATGAACATACAGATTTAAACTGATAGTGTGACGCTGGAAAAGCACAGCAAGTCAGGTGGCATCGACAAACAGGAGAATTGATGTTTCTAGAATTCCTAATGAAGGGCTTATGCCAAAACATCAACTCTCTTGCTCCTCAGATGCTGCCTGACCTGCTGTGTTTTTCCAGCGCCACACTTTTTGACTCTGGTCTCCAGCATCTGCAGTCCTCACTCCTCCAGATGTAGACTAATACTCCAGTACAGTAGCAAGAGGGTGTTATGTTTTGGCTAACAGATCAAGTTGAGGCCCTGGCTGCTGTCGGGTGTCCTACGACAAATCCCTCAACAAACTTCCCTGAAACAGAGGTTTTTATCCTATTCTTTGAGTTTTGGTGAAGTTGCATATGGAGGGTACTGTATCACATTGGTGTCTTGTGTCCTGTAGATAGTGGACAGGCCTTGATGGGTCAGAAGATGAGTTATTTGCTATAGAATTTCTAGCCTTTGACCTGCTCTTGTACTGCAGTATTTTTGTGGCTACAATTATAATTCCCCAGGATGCTGATAGTGGGATATTTACTGATGGTAATGTTGCTGAATATCAAGAGGTGGCGGTTAGATTTCTTTTGTTGAAAATGGTCATCACTTGTGTTGTACGAATATTACTTGAAACATAATTTGCATGGTATGAACTTAATGGTCTCTTTCTCTCATTCAGTGAACCACTATGTACAAAACCTTTTCTTGATTAATATAGATCAGAAATACTGCAACTGTTATGTAACAAGATTCTTTTTCTTCAGAGGGTGTTAATGTCATGCCCAATACAGTTGTGAAATCTGCAAAATATCAAGATAACAAAGTTATTCTGAAACTCAAGGATGGGCAAATAGTGAGTATTCTTAACATAAATTTGCAAGTCCATAAATGTGCAGTATTTAAAAACTACTTCAGTCTTGTTGATCAAAGGTCCAGTTAAACCACCTTCAGTTGCTTTGCTGTCCTGTTTGCAGATAAAGACTGATCATGTTGTTGCAGCGGTGGGTCTTGAGCCTAGTGTGGAATTAGCAAAGTCAGCAAGGATGGAGGTGGACTCAGACTTGGGTGGATTTAGAGTAAATGCAGAATTGCAAGCACGCTCAAATATTTGGGTGGTGAGTATATTGACCATAATCTTTTGGAAACTGATTTTTAAAAGCCATAGAATCATAGAGATGTACAGCATGGAAACAGACCCTTCGGTCCAACCCATCCATGCCGACCAGATATCCCAACCCAGTCTAGTCCCACCTGCCAGCACCCAGCCCATATCCCTCCAAACCCTTCCCATTCACATACCATTCAAATGCCTTTTAAATGCTGCAATTGTACCAGCCTCCACCACTTCCTCTGGCAGCTCATTCCATACATGTACCACCTTCTGTGTGAAAAAGTTGCGCTTAGATCTCTTTTATATCTTTTCCCTCTCAACCTAAACCTATGCCTTCTAGTTCTGGACTTCTCCAGCCCAGGGAAAAGACTTTGTCTATTTATCCTATCCATGCCCTTCATAATTTTGTAAACCTCTATAAGGTCATCCCTCAGCCTCCGACGCTGCAGGGAAAACAGCCCCAGCCTGTTCAGCCTCTCCCAGTAGCTCAGATCCTCCAACCCTGGCAACATTCTTGTGAATCTTTTCTGAACCCTTTCAAGTTTCACAACATCTTTCTGATAGGAAGGAGACCAGAATTGCACGCAATATTCCAACAGTGGCCTGACCAATGTCCTGTACAGCCGCAACATGACCCCAGGGAAAAGACTTTGCCCATTTAACCTGTCCATGCCCCTCATGATTTTGTAAACCTCTATAAGGTCACCCCTCAACCTCAGACACTCTAGGGAAAACAGCCCCAGCCTTTTCAGCCTCTCCCTGTAACTCAAATCCTCCAACCCTGGCAACATCCTTATCAAAATTTTCAAGTTTCACAACATCTTTCCGATAGGAAGGAGACCAGAATTGCACGCAATATTCCAACAGTGGCCTGACCAATGTCCTATACAGCTGTAACATGACCTCCTACTTCCTGTACTCAATACACTGACCAATAAAAGAAAGCATACCAAACGCCGCCTTCACTATCCTATCTACATATGACTCCACTTTTAAGAAGCTATGAACCTGCACTCCAAGGTCTCTTTGTTCAGCGACACTCCCTAGGACCTTACCATTAAGTGTATAAGTCCTTCTAAGATTTGCTTTCCCAAAATGCAGCAGCTCTCATTTATCTGAATTAAACTCCATCTGCCACTTCTCAGCACATTGGCCTATCAACCCACCCGAACAGGAATATACTTTCTCTGGATTCTCGTTATCTCATTCTTGAAGGCTTCCCATTTTCCAGCCGTCCCTTTACCTGTTAACATCTGCCCCTAATAAGCTTTTGCAAGTTCTTGCCTAATGCCGTCAAAATTAGCCTTTCTCCAATTTAGAACTTCAACTTTTAAATTTGGTCTATCCTTTTTCATCACTGTTTTAGAATGAATAGAATTATGGTCGCTGGCCCCAAAGTGCTCCCCCACTGACACCTCAGTCACTTGCCCTGCCTTATTTCCTAAGAGTAGGTCAAGTTTTGCACTTTCTCTAGTAGGTACATCACATACTAATTCCGAAAATTTTCTTGTATACACTTAACAAATTCCTCTCCATCTAAACCCTTAACACTATGGCAGTCCCAGTCTATGTTTAGAAAGTTAAAATCCTCTACCATAACCACCTTATTATTCTTACAGATAGCTGAGATCTCCTTACAAGTTTGTTTCTCAATTTCCCTCTGACTATTAGGGAGTTTATAATATAATCCCAATAAGGTGATCATCCCTTTCTTATTTCTCAGTTCCACCCTGGATGTATTTCCAGGAATATCCTCCCTCAGCACAGCTATAATACTATCCCTTATCTAAAACGCCATTCCCCATCCTATCTTGCCTCCCTTTCGATCCTTCCTGTGGCATTTGTATCCTGGAACATTAAGCTGCCAGTCCTGCCCCTCCCTGAGCCATATTTCTGTAATTGCGATGATATCCCAGTCCCATGTTCCTAACCATGCCCTGAGTTCATCTGCCTTCCCCGTTAGACCCCTTGCATTGAAATAAATGCAGTTTAATTTATTAGTCCTACCTTGACCCTGCCTGCCCTGACTGTTTGACTCTCTTCTGTTCTCAACTGTAGTAGTCTCAGATTGATCTCTTTCCTCACTATCTCCCAGGGTAAATTCTCCCGAGCAGCTCTTAGCAAATCTCCCTGGCAGTATATTAGTCCCCTTCCAATTTAGGTGCAATCCATCCTCCTTGTACGGTCACTTCTACCCCAAAAGAGATTCCAATGATCCAAAAATGTGAATCCTTCTCCCATACACCAGCTCCTCAACCATGCATTCATCTGCTCTATCCTCCTATTCCTGCCCTCACAACTGTATTCCAGATATTACTACTCTCGAGGACCTCTTTTTTTCAATTCCTGCCTAACTCTCTGTAATCACCCTTCAGAATCTCAACCCTTTCCCTTCCTATGTTGTTGGTTCCAATGTGGACAGTGACCTCTTACTGGTCCCTCTCCCCCTTGAGAACATTCTGCACCCTCTCTGAGACATCCTTGCCAGTCTCAATACCAGAAACTTGGCTGTTTGTGCTACGTTCCCCTGAGAATCCATCACCCCCTACATTTTCCAAAACAGCATACCTGTTTGAAATGAGGATAGCCACAGAACACACCTGCACTAGGTGCCTACCTCTCTTACCTTTCCTGGAGTTAACCCATCTATGTGACTGTATCTGAGACTTTCCCCCCTTCCTAAAACTGCCATCCATCACTGTTGCTGTTGTAAATTCCTCATTGCTTCTAACTGTCTCTCCAACCGATCCATTCGATCTGATAAGATTTGCAATCATCAGCATTTATTGCAGATATAATCCGCAGTAACCCTTAAACTCTTTTTAAACTCCCACATCGACAAGAAACACATATCACTGTATTAAAGGCCATTTTTTGCTCCTTCACAATCTACAGACCCAGAAAATAACACCGTCTTATTCCTCTTCAATACACTGCCCCAGGTTAGATTATGGTTAGTTATGGCTTCTGTTTTAAGTTCAATCAAGAGACCCATCTCAAAAAACATATAATCAAGAAAAATCCACTCTACTAACTCCTGTAGACTTTCCGTAGGCCACTTAAAACCATTAACTTATCTGATTCTGTGCTGTGAACTTCACCCAAACAGTTCCTCCAAGATCAGTTGTGAATTTCACTGTTTGTTAATTTTCCCAGACGCACTCTGATGTCCAGCGATACATGAATTCAAACAGCAACGGGAGTACTGTGCAGGTTCAGTCTGGTGTCAGTTTCTTTCTGTCTCTCTCTCTCTCTCTCTCTCCTGCACTGACCTCACCATGTGCTTCCTTTGTCTGTTCTTCTCCCTTTTAAAACTGCTGTTGTTTTGACTTTTTTTTCCAACGTTCCAAAACAATGCAACAGTAATTGCTGCTCCTGGAATTTGAGGAAATCACCTCCAGCACCTAAACCACCTCAAAAAAGGAGCAGCTGTTATATACCAGAAATGTTTCCTGTCCTCCATCTTGAATTACTCAGAATCCTTCATATTTTGAAAATACATCATTAGTGGCTTGTATTGTTTCAGAGTAGAGGTGTCAAAATGTGAAAGTATGGTTTATGTTTCATGTAATTTATTTATATATAATCTCTATTATTTCCCTTAGCAAGTTGTTTTAATTTCAGGTAAAGATATATTTAGGTAAAGTTGTGAAATTGAGCACTAATGCCAACGTTTTCCACTTATGAAGTATTCAAATATTAAATTCAATCTTTCAGAGGCAAATTGTGCATGGCCTTCTTAACAAAACATGTAATGTTTATTTTGAGTTTTCTTTATGTTCTGCAGGCTGGAGATGCTGCTTGTTTCTATGATGTTAAATTAGGAAGGAGGCGTGTGGAACACCATGACCATGCTGTTGTGAGTGGCAGGTTGGCTGGTGAGAACATGACTGGAGCTGCAAAGCCTTACTGGCATCAGTCAATGTTTTGGTATGAATTGGCTTTGTATCTAGTTTCAGTACTTTTTTTTTAAGTAATGGCGACAAAGGTTTATACTAATCAATTTTGTAACAATATGTAACATGTTTTTCCAGGTCTAACTAATTCTTTCTTTTATAGGAGTGATTTAGGGCCTGATGTAGGATATGAAGCTATTGGTATTGTAGACAGTAGTTTACCTACTGTGGGAGTATTTGCTAAGGGAACTGCTAAAGACACCCCCAGAGCTGTGACACAAGAATCTGGTAATTACAGAATGTTTTATTTTCTTAGAAACTAATGTGTGGCACAATTGATGTGTAATCAGCTTCTGTTTGTATTGTTTGTTTTTATATGTCCAATGTTTTATAATTCTATAATTGGATTAAATATTTTTCTTTTCCTTAAACAAACTAATGCTGTATTAAAATAACATTAGAATTGATGGTTCATTTTTATTTAATATCTTTCAAAAGTCTGCAACTTTTTGAAATAAGTTGCCTTTGAAGTGTTTGACCTGAATTTAAATATACAGTGTGACAGAAAACAGACAGTAGCGGAATGGATGCCCTGCTGAATTGACTTCAGCAAAATGGAAAATCAGGTTAGGCATATAACATCCACTTTCATTCTCTGGAAAGAAAATAACTAGACCTGAGACGACCTGTTGCTAAAATTTAAACACCAGAACAAACTTATCCTTGTTATTATCTAGTAGGTTCTACAGAAATCCAAATGGTTTGAGGAAACAGATGATGGTAATGTGTTAATTATAAGGGATAATGGGTGAGCAGTTGACTGTCTGTATGGGGAACAATTATTCATCATGGTTGGAATTCGTGGTGTCTGAACTAGAAATAGAACTGACTGAAACGTATATGACTGGACTCTGTCTAACCAGTGTTTTAGTTGTGATGTTTAACAATCCTCGCTCCCTGCTGTTTGCTGTATTAGCTGATGATAAGGTTTTAGTAAAGATGCTGTTAGTGGTAATATTACTCCAAGACAGAAAGATTGCAAATCTCCAGGATTCTGGTTGTTAATAACTAATCAGTGGCTGTAGCTGTAAACGATATACGTTTCTGTAGATGGCATAGGAAATTGCAATGGAACGTACCCTATGTGATTGGAACATTAGCGACTCATTAAGCAGTTTCTTTCCTCCATTCAGATCGTCTTAACCATGATTGTTTTATGTTTTGTTCTTGAATGCAGGGACAGGAATCCGTTCAGAAAGTGAAACCGAAGAAGTAGCCACTTCTGTAAATGTATCTGCTGGTGCTGCTTCTTCAGCTCATCCACCTCAGGAAGGGGAAGACTACGGAAAAGGTGTCATCTTCTATTTGAGAGAGAAAGTGATTGTGGGAATTCTGTTGTGGAATATCTTTAATAGGATGCCGATTGCCAGAAAGGTTAGTTGCACATTCTTACGTTGCATGTTTTGTGTTGAAATCAACTATTTGGTCTAATTAGATTGCACTAGTATTTTTGGCCCACATGAGTGTCCTTCCCATCCTACTCTTAATTCTCACCCTATCAATGTATCTTTCTATTGCTTTCTATATTATGGACTTAACTAGTACCCCTTTTAAATACATTTGTACAATTGTCTCAACCATTCCAGGTAGGAGCAAGTTCCACCTTCTAAGTCACATTTTTTGGGGGGGGAGCCAGGGTGGGGTAGTTGAAGAGTTTCTTCTGAATTCCGTGCTGGACTTGTGAATTTTTTTATATTTGTAGTCTCTAGTTTTAGATTCCCCACAAGTGCAAAATTCTTATCTATCACAACCATGTTTATAATTTTAAAGATCTCTATTAGATTATTTTTCTCTCCTACAGAGAAGAGACAGACTGACTGACTGTTTAGTTGCAATTCTTTTTAACTGCACTAATTTAGCTGCCTAGTGAAATACAAGCACCAAGCAACTTTTTTGGCTCTGGAGCCATTGTAATTGCATTTTAATGATCTACAGTGATCCTACCAGTGCATTTACTCAATTATTTCTATTCTTTAAATTAATATAAGCAAATTGTAAATTCATAACAAGACCATTTTTATTGCTTGGGTTTGCAATGCAAACTTAAATCAAAACTTTTACTGGGGAGAATGAAGGACTCAAATTCTTCCACTCCAACTTCTGTCTTCCCTAAGGCACAAAGTACAGAGCCAACTGGGGTATTGATTGTGAACATGGTACTATGCTCTCCACTTTTGCGAGCTTCAAAGTCAACCATATCATCATACTTATAATAAGCAAAAGAACTGCAGATGCTGGCAATCTGAAACAAAAACAGAAATGTCTGGAGAAACTCGACAGATCTGCCAGCATCTGTCGAGAGAAAACGGAGTTAACTTTTCTGGCACAGTTCTGAAGAAGGGTCACTGAACCCAAAACATTAACTCTGTTTTTCCCTCCACAGATGCTCAGACCTGCTGAGTTTCTCCAGCAATTTCTGCTTTTGTTTCATCATCTCGAGACTTTGTCCAGGTCCACTGGACTCTTTTTTTTCTCAGTCTCCCAACTTTTACCTGTCTGCCTGTCTGACAATGCCCAGGCATTTCTAGCAATGGTTTCTTACTCATATTTTTCTTTACCACCTTTGCATTCTCTTAAGGATCTGTTCTTGAACCTCATCCACATCACTTCCTTATCTATTATCTGGAACAGGAACTTAGATGTATTCTAAGTTTCCACATAAGAAAGAAAGATTGTGCTTCTCCAAATTCCTTCACTTGTTGGTTTAGAATTTCTGCTTTGGACACAATTGTGAAATTGTGCACAAAATTGATTAATTTAGCTAAAGTTCATCTGCATAATGACCAGTATAAAATCTGCAAAGAACTAGTGCAACTTGTTAACATGATGCTATTGCTCCTTTTTCATTTAAAAAACACCTCAGTGTATTTAAAAATGGTAATGATGCAGAATAATATGTTTGTCAGACATAAGTATTTGTTTTCATTAGTGTATCCAGCCTAAGATTTATGAACAACCTTGTCAAAAATCATTGAAAATGTCTTTTATACATTTTGCTGAACCATTTCATAGTTTCAGTTTGTGATGCAGCGTGATCCCAAGAGCATTGGTTTAATTTGTGCACCAGCTGAGGTTATCACAAAAGATTCTCCTTCTCAACTTCTTCCCTCGCCTAAGACGTGGTGCCCCTCAGACAACCGGTGATGGTTTAACCTACCTCTAATGACAGAGCAGCCCCATGGTCTGGTATTAAAGTATTTCCATTGGTCCTAACGCACTTGAAAAAATGAACCAGACCAGTTGATGGATTTTTATAAAACTAAATTGGGGTGGCAAAATGAATCCTAACCAGTGTAATTGATCGTAGAAAATATAAAAAGAAGTGATTTCTTTTCGTATGGCGGTTTTCAGATAGTTTCATCTGCAAATCTCAAATATGCAGAAACTTTCTATGCAGTTTTGAGTTGGTCTCAACCTTCTCCAGCTAATGCTATCCCTTTGCCTGTCAGTAATTCCATTTCTGTCCCTATTCACTGCTTCATGTTGACCCAGACTATTCAGAACCACAGAATCCTATTTCACCTGAAGGCGAGCTTCCAAATCTATATTTTAACAGCAATGTGTTCATTTTTAAAGCTACTTTCAATATAGAAAGACCACCCCATCAAGATAGAAATAAATAAGATGAGAAGAACGCGAGGTGACCTCATTTAAGCATACAAGATTCTTGTGGGTTGAGAGGGTAGATGCAGGGTGGTTGTTTCCCCTTTTGGGAAAGTCTTGGGACTAGAAGCTCAAAATAAAAGGTTGCCCATTTAAGACAGGTGAGGAGGAATTTTTTCTCTGGGTAGGGAATCTGTGGAATTCTTTACCAAGAGGACTGTAGATACTCGATCATTACGTCTATTGAAGGGTGAGAGAGGCAGATTTATCAATAAAAGAATCGAGGCAGAAAAATAGAGTTCAGAATTAGCAGATCAGCTATGACTTCATTTGATAGCAGAGCAGACTCAAAGGGCTGAATGGTCTACTACTTCAACCAATGGTCTTGTAGCTCTTATCTAAAAGCGGAGAACCTCCTAAGAGGGTTGTTAAAGATCTTGATTTTATGGTGGGTTCAAGGGACAGAGATAGAGGTGAAGAGATTGAGCAAAGGAATTCCAGAGCACGGGTTTTGGATAGATCCTAATGGCAGAGGGAAAAAGGAATGTTGTAAAAGAGACCAAAGTTGGGAGAGTTTGTAGGACTTGAGACCTCTTGAAGAAAGGGAGGGGAGAGTGGTTTAAACACAAGGATAAAAATCGTAAAGGTGAAATATTATGTTGCTGGGTACCATTATAGTCAACAAGAGTAAGGATGCTTGGCAAATCAGTCTTATTGTGGGATAGATTACAGACAGCAGAGTTTGAGGTGGTAATGAGATGGAAGGATAGAAATCCAGCAAGAAAAGCTTGCAGGCATTCATTCTGAAAATGACTCCCGGATCTCAGGATTTCTTGACCATTCTTCCAGTTGTATTAATACCCAAAAAAAGTATGTTCTCACAGTATACGTTTTTGATCTCCCCTCGTAATTTCTGCTGCTTGGTCTAAATCGCTACTTTGTTTAGTCACTGTGAACAACCCAGAGACGTTTTCTACATCACAAAGACAATGCTATTTGATTTTGTTAAAGTCTCTGTTCACTTCATTCTTCAAAACTTTAAGTGTCCCATAGTCATCTAGGGCTAAAGAGCTGAAAAACTAGCAGCTTCTCAAAGTTTGTCTGTTGTACAAAATATGGAGCCGGTTAAATGTTAGAATGGAACTGCTGAGTTATGTCATTTCAAAATGCATTGCTTTTCATTCTCGTTTATGTTAATTAGACAATATAATTTGTTGAAGGCGTTCATGGTTTAAATGACTATACCTATATTAGTAATTTGCCCCAGCTCCACCCCAAATCCCTCTGGAAAAAAGACTTGCTTTTGTAAAGTGCTTTTCATGACCACTAGACATCTCATTAGTGCTTTACAGCCAATAAAGAACTTAGAAATGTATCGCTGTTGTAGGAATCGCAACGGTCAGTTCACACATCGCAATTTTCCGACAAACAATGTCATAATGAAGAGTTTTTTTTGAATTGATAGATTAACATTTACTAGAATACCAGTGTTAACTCGCTGCTGTTCTAAACAGTGCCATGGAATCTTACATCCATCCCAGTAGACGATTGGTGCTTTCATTTGATGTCTCCTCCGAAAAATGGTACCTCTGATAATACTGTGGTAGTTCTCTGTTGGGTCAGGATAGATTTTTATGCTTAAACACTGAAGTGAGACTTGAATCCGAACCATATGACTCAGGCAACAGGGCTACTATCTGAGCCACAGCTGACACACCTACCCCTGTCAAATATATTTCTGTTGAAATGCTTTTAAATGCTCAGCTCCTTAAATAAACACCAAAAACATGCAGCACTGTTTATTTGAACAACTACTTCAATGTGTGAAGCTATTTATTGGGAAATGTTGTCTCATTTCTGTGAAGCTAGCTGTGGGATGTTCATTTTTATTGTTATTGTTACTGTAGTACTGCAAAACATCCCTAACTAAGAATGCACAATTTGCTTAAGGCTTTTGGACAGTAGCTGACTGATGCAAAATGAAATCAAACAGAAAAACTTCACAATCTTAATTTGACAGCAGAGTAAAACACATAGCAAATTAATCAAATCTCTACTACATTTTTGGTGAATTTCTTGGTCTAATCCCACCAGGAGCATAAAGTTATATAAAGCCTTTCATGATTTTGATGTCCTGACATGCTGTGCCATGCTGCCGCTCATGTAATTTGGCTCCACACAGCAACTAATTCATGAACTTGTTCACAGTAAGTGAATAAACTGTATTTATAGATCTATATTCAGCCATTCAGGGACTAATAATTAATAATGTGGCTACAACCTGTAGGATGGATGGCAGGAGGAGTATTTAAACAGTAGATCATTAGGAAAAAGTCAGAGGAAATCTCTGGCGTTTATTCAGCACATTAATTTAATTTCAGTATTACATACTAATAAAACTATTTCTGACGCCTGTAACTTAATATTCTAATCGGATTTGTTCATGTTACTGTGTATTAAAAGCTTAGAATTGCTTCATAATAAAAGCAGAACTGAGCAATTATGGTGAAACATTACATGGAACTTTTTAAAGTTCCAGTCAAAAAAAGTGTTTTCTGTTCATGGATCATGGAATTATCTTGACCAATTAATTAATTGCCACAGTAGCAAGATCCTGCTTCATATTCACATTTCTCCACACACATTCTCCTCTGTCACTGTGTCTTCCAGGAGACAATTTAGAATCATATTGGTAGAAACTTTAGGGACAATTCTCCTATACAAGTTTCATACCATATCGGAGATTGTCTTGAGTCCAAGACTACTCAGTCCAGGCCACCAGTGGTTTGCCACATTGGAAGCTGATGATCAGAGTGTACACTCTTGGTGGAGGAAGTGTACGGTGCAGTGGGGAAACCCAAAGGAAGGTGTTTTAACACAATGCTGCAAAGGCCTAATGAATCCCTTTTATAAATTTGCTTTTTTTTCCATAGGTCATTAAGGATGGTGAAGAACATGATGACCTCAATGAAATTGCGAAGTTGTTCAACATTCATGAAGATTAGAATACCCAAAGTTTAACTGTGTATATAAGAGTCTAGATTTTTTTAAAATTGTAAACATTCTTTCATGCAGGAAATCAAGAGCTTGAATTTTCAGAGGAAGAAAGTAATATTTTGTGAACTTTCCCATCATCTACAATTTGACCAAGTAAACCTATTTGTACCATGTGCACACAGTGATCAAGATTTTCTGAACTAAATATTAAATGTAAAAAATGACATTTTGAAAGCATATTTCCATTTAAATTTTTCATGATTTTTTTTTTTGTTGAGTTATGTTCTTAGCTCATGTACCGATGTAACAACGAGGATGAGACAAGTCAGCTCAGATTTAAAGCTTTAAGTTCCACATCAGTTTCAGATTGATAATTCAAAACAGGCAGGAATAATTGGACATGGAGTCTATCTTGTTGATGAGTCAATTAATACATAAAATTGTGGGGAGTTTCATAGGAGCAGCATCCAAGCTCTGAGTGCAGATCACCGAGTTTCCCCTAAGCGTTATGAAAAGCTCCTAAAAGTATGCAGAAGGCAACCTGAAAAAAAAAAGAACATTACCATGGGTAAAAGATTTCTGTCAATATAACTGTCAGTTTCTTCATTGAAAAGGCTAATTTTTGCAGAAACAAAATCCTTTATGTTACTCTGTGTCTCGTCACTTCAGGCCTCTTTCCCTTAAGAACTGCTTCACTGATTTATGAACAGTGACCATATTATTTTCATTTCTAATAGCTCAAACCAGTTCTCCAAAACTTCATTATCTTACAACATTATTGAAGGACTTTAGGGCATCAAAATTTGAAAAGAGAAGTACATTTACAAGTAGCATTCAAATTTTGGTAGCGTTGCTTGTTGTAAATTTTAGAGTCCTATTAAGTTGGTTGAGTGCCTAAAGACAGTCTAAAGACTCTGTAGACCATAGTGTTTCACTAACTTACCATTCTTGGAGTACTCTCATCAGTTGGCGACCATCATAGTTTTACAGCCAAGCCCACACTGACAATGTCTGTAAAGGGACTTTCTGATCATACTGTATGTAGTAATCAGAAGCAAGTTTCTCCATAAGCTGAGAGTTGTTCACCACCACCACAGCAGTCATTTTAAAAGTCACCCTGCATGTGAGGTGATATTTTATATAAGCCAGCAGAGAGCTTTGTATTTGATTCCCTTCAGTGAATACCTAAAGAGTCTGAATGATTTTTAACTTCGATTCACATTCTTACTGCTCATACTTTTTCTGAGGGAGACTTCTGTGATCAATGATTGATTCATTAAGAATTGTTGTGAAAATCCTCTTAATTTGTATCTGACTGGAAAGTACCAACTTCTGCTGAGGCATAGTTCCAAAGATACATGCAGCACCCATCAGGAGGTCAAAAAGGGGACATGAGATAACTTTGGCAAATAGGATTAAGGAAAATCCAAAGGGATTTTATAAATACACTAAGGAGAAAAGGTAACTTGGGAAACAGAGTTGAAAAATGTAGTGCTGGAAAAACACAGCAGGACAGGCAGCATATGAGGAGCGGGAGAATCAGGAATCCTGAAGAAGGGCTTATGCCCGAAACGTCTATTCTCCCGCTCCTCGGATGCTGCCTGTCCTGCTTTGTTTTTCCAGCACCACATTTTTCCACTCTGGTCTCCAGCATCTGCAGTCCTCACTTTCTCCTAACTTGGGAAACAATAAGGACCCTCAAAGATGAGAAGGTAGACTACGTGTGGAGCAGCAGGAGATGGGTGAGATACTAAATGAGTATTTTGCATTAGTGTTTACTGTGGAAAATGACATGGAAGATGTAGAATATGGGGAAATAGATGGTGACATCTTGAAAAATGTCCATATTACAGAGGGAGAGATGCTTGAAACGTATAAAAGTGGATAAATCCTCAGGACCTGATCAGGTGTACCCTAGAACTTTGTGGGAGGTTAGGGAAGTGATTGCTAGGCCCCTTGCTGAGATATTTGTATCATCGACAATCATAGGTGAGGTGCTGGAAGACTGGAAGTTGGCTAACATGGTACCACTATTTAAGAAAGATAGTAAGGAAAAGCCAGGGAATTATAGATCAGTGAGCCTGACATCACTGGGCAAGTTGTTGGAGAGAATCCTGATTGACAGAATGTACATGTACTTGGAAAGACAAGGACTGATTATGGATAGTCAACATGGCTTTGTGCTTGGGAAATCATGTTTGATCAACTTGATTGAGTTTTTTAAAGAAATAATGAAAAAGATAGATGAGAGCAGAGTGGTATATTTGATGTATTTGGACTTCAGTAAGGTGTTCAAGGTTCCTCATGGCAAGGTTAGATCACATTGAATATAGGGAGAACAAGCCATCTGGATACAGAACTAGCTCGAAGGTAGAAGACAGAGGGTGGTGGTGGAGGATTGTTTTTCAGACTGGAGGCCTGTGACCAGTGGTGTGCCGCAAGGATCGTTGCTGGATCCACTGCTTTTTGTCATGTATATATATGATTTGGACGTGAACATAGAGGGTATAGTTAGTAAGTTTGTAGATGACACCAAAATTGGAGGTGTAGTGGATAGTGAAGAAGGTTACCTCAGATTACAACGGGATCTTGATCAGATGGGCCAATGGGCTGAGGAGTGGCAAATGGAGTTTAATTCAAATAAATGTGAGGTGCTGCATTTTGGAAAGGCAAATCAGAGCAGGACTTATACACTTAATGCTAAGGTTCTGGGGAGTGTTGCTGAATAAAGAGACCTTGGAGTGCAGGTTCGTAGTTCCTTGAAAATGGTGTTGCAGGTAGATAGGATAGTGAAGAAGGCGTTTGGTATGCTTTCCTTTATTGACCAGAGCATTGAGTATAGGAGTTGGAAGGTCATGTTGCGGCTGTACAGGACATTGGTTAGGCCACTTTTGGAATGTTGTGTGCAGTTCTGTTCTTCCTATCTGAAGGATGTTGTGAAAGTTGGAGGGTTCAGAAAAGATTTACAAGGATGTTGCCAGGTTGAGGGATTTGAGCTACAGGGAGAGGTTGAATAGGCTGGGGCTGTTTTCTCTGGAGCGATGGAGGCTGAGGGGTGACCTTGGAGGTTTACAAAATCCTGAGGGGCATGGATAAGGTAAATAGACAAAGTCTTTTCCCTGGGGTCGGGGAGTCCAGAACTAGAGCGTATAGGTTCGGGAGGAGAGGGGAAATGTATAAAAGGGACATTGGGGCATAGGGTGGTGAGTATATGGAATGAGCAGCCAGAGGCTGCTACAATTACAACATTTAAAAGTCATCTGGATGGGTATATGAATCGAAAGGGTTTAGAGGGATATGGGCCAAGTGCTGGCAAATGGGACTAGATTAGTTTAGGATATCTGGTCGGCACGGATGAGTTCGACCGAAGGGTCTGTTTCCATGCTGTACATCTCTACGATTGGTAGCATCACTGCTGAACAGAAATTTAGTTGGACTAGACATCTGCACATTTAATATTAGAGTTGGATTGACAGTGATCAGAAGCAAAAAATCAGAGCAAATTTGCTTCCCCTTCCAAATCTTTAAAAAATGATATTATCCAATTTGGGTACTGAGGCTAATTGTAATGCACGTGCCTCATTTTGCTGCCGTCTTTAACTCTGCATAGACCAAGTCTCAATCTTGGAGTATTACTTACATGTACAGCCTGGCATCGCTCTGGTGTACTTGCCACAAGTCGGGCTTTCCAAAGCATGCTGCAGTTTAGACTAATTGAATCCAGTATAATTAAAGTTGTTTTCATAAATAGAATTTAAAAACACCACACCAGTTGAATTTATCTGTGTGGGGGGAGGATGGGACATGAGTTTAACTGAAAATAAATGTATGGCATGTAAGGAGGCAATTGGCCTAGCATGCCTGTCTCAGCCAAAGAGAGGAGAGAGGTCTTGATTGAAACATTGTTGGTTACAATATCTCAAGTGAACATGCAAGTTCTGCTTAAACTCAGTCAGTATTTTATGGCTTTCCAATCTTCTCAGACAATCGGCTCCAAACTCATGGCGTCAATCCCCTCCATCCTTCTGCCAGTTCCTTTAGATCTATGCCATGTGGCGACTTACCCCCTACTAAGGGAAATACATCAAATCATATATAGCATAAAAGGAAACCATTTAATCCATCAAGCCCCCACTGCAGTCCATTTAATTACCTTGCAAGTTTAATTCTTTCCAGTGTGCATCGTTTTCTGCTTTTACTAGCGGGTAGCAAGTTTTTAGATTAGATTCCCTACAGTGTGGAAACAGGCCCTTCAGTCCAACAAGTCCACACCGACCCTCCAAACGGTAATCCACCCAGACCCATTCCCCTCCCCCTCCCCTATACTTACTCCTGACTATGGCAATTTAGCATGGCCAAGTCACCTAACCTGCACATCTTTAGATTGTGGGAGGAAACCAACACAGACGCAGGGAGAATGTGCAAACTCCACACATGTAATCACCCAAGGCAGGAATCATACCTGGGTCCCTGGCACTGTCAGGCAGCAGTGCGAACCACAGAGCCACTGTGCCACCTCAAAGTCATGACCACTCAATCTGTAAAAAAAAAAGTTATTTCTTCCTCCCATTTCTGGGACACCTTTTGTTCAAAATATTAAATTAGTGGCCCCTAATCTTTGTACTGTCATGTAATAGGAATAGCCAATCTGTGACCCTAACTCTGAAATCTGGAGTAACTGTATCTTTTGTGTGTTGCAATTCCTTTCTGTACTATTGCTTGTCCATTGTGTCATGGTCCAGCAGTCACTCCCTTAGGGTATTGCTATTCCCTGCATCTCACATATGGAGTACTTGTTTGGGAATGGCAGAAAGCTGCAGAACACCTGCCTTTGCCTGCTTTTCCGAGTGGCCTCTACCTGTGTGGTGGCTTTCTCCTCCCTGATGCTCCACTGTGATTCCAGCCGCTCCTCAGACTCCGAGATAGAGTTTGAGCTCAAGCAGCTGGAGACATGTATGATACCCACAGTTCTTTAAGAACTTCCTCCTGAAGTTCCTGTGTAAAACTTAACCTGTTCTTTCTATGTAACTGCAGTGGGGCACATTTCAGTTTTATTGACCACATTTAAATGTGCCCTTGGCTTTCTCTTTAGATAAAACGATCCCAGTTGATCTAGTCTTTGAATGATTACTACACTCATTTATTCCTGACTTCATATAAATTCTGTACCTCTCCAGTGAAATCACCTCCATTATGTGGCCAGACCTAACATCAAATTATCTTTTTGTTTACAGTTCTAGACAAGGAGGTCTTTCATTTTTATTCACTCTTGGAACTTGCGCATCACTGGTTGGCCAGAATTTATTGCCCATACCTAGTTGCCCTTGAGAAGGTGGTGGTGACTGCCTCTTGAACCACTGCAGTCCACCTACTGTAGGTGCTCCCACAATACCTTAAGGAGGGAATTCCAGGATTTTGACCCAGTCACACTGGAAGAGCAGCAATATATCTGAGTCTGGGATGGTGAGTGGGTTGGAGGGGAACTTGCAGGCACTCGTGTTCCCATATATTGGCTTAATGGTAATGGTTGAGTGGAGGACATTCCGGGCCATGAGGTTACAGATTGTGCAGGAGTACAGTTCTGCTGCTGCTGATTGCCCACAGTGCCTCATGGATGCTCAGTCTTGGGTTGCCAGATCTATAAGAAGTCTGTCCCTTTTAGCATGGTGATAATGCCACACAATATGATGGAGGGTATTCTCAATGTGAAGGAGGGACTTCATTTCCACAAGGACTGCAGTGGTCACCCTTACTGGTACTATCATGGACAGAAGCATCTGCAGCTGACAGATTGGTGAGAAAGAGGTCAAAAATGTTTTTCTCTCCTGTAGGTACCCTCTCCACCTGCCGCAAACCAGGTCTAGCAGCTGTGCCCTTTATGACCTAAGCAACTTGATCAGTTATATTGCTGCTGAGCCATTCTTGGTGGTGGATATTGAAATCCTCCACCGAGAGTACATTTTGCACCCTTGTCACCCCTGGGGCTTCCTCCAAGTATTGTTCAACATGGAGGAGTACTGATTTATCAGCTGAGGGAGGAGGATACATGGTAATTGGCAGGGTGTTTCCTTGCCCGTGTTTAACTTGAAGCCATGAAAAATTATGGATCTGGAGTCAATGTTGGGGACTCCCAGGAGAACTACCTCTTCATTGTATACCACTGTGCCACCTGTTAGGTCTGTCCTGTGGGTGGGACAGAACATATCCAGGGATGGTGATGGTGGTGTCTGGGACATTGTCTGTAGGGTATGCTTCCATGAGTTTCCTCTATACCTTCTACACTGATTTCTTTGGTAATTGAAATCTCCTATCATTCTTGCCTGTTTGTGTTTGCGCTTCTCAAATGTTTGACTACATATTTGTTGTTCTGTCTCTGACTGTTTGGGAGTCTATTGTGCACTCCTGCCAATGTTATTGCCCCTTTTTAAGTTCCTCTGTTCCAAACCATGTGGCCTCACTTGATCCTTGGTAGCATATCATTCCATCTCTCACCATTCTGTTCTCTAGTACCTGCTCTATCCTGTCTGAAAAATCTCCTTTAAAGCTGCTGTTTCTGCTTTTCTTGAAGTAGTGATTGACTTCTGTGTGCCATGTTCACTAAGCTGCTGCACTGAAGCCCTTTTTTGAGTGTTGCTGAATCCCTATGTTACCTATTCTCTCAGCTTTCCTTCCTCTGCCTTCCACACTTCATTCACAATTCATGGCCCTCCATTTTCAACTTTGCTGAGGTTTCCTTATCCACACCAAGCTCATTAAATCTTCTCGGTCACTGGTACTGAGGGGTGCTCAACTGCCAAACCAATGCCCCACCCACCCCTTCTCAAGACCACCACCTGCCCCAAGTGTTACAGCCTGTGGTAGCCATATCAATTTGTACAACTACCTACGGACTCACCCTGAGAGTGGAGGAGAGTTATCCTTGTCTGCAGGGATCCGCCGCTGACAATGATGATGCTCAAGTGGAACTCCTCCAGCATTTACAGGTTCCACCTACCCCAGAACCAAACACAATGCACCAGCAATCTAAACTGAAAATGTGTTGCTGGAAAAGCGCAGCAGGTCAGGCAGCATCCAAGGAGCAGGAGATTCGACGTTTCGGGCATGAGCCCTTCTTCAGGAATGAGGAAAGTGTGTCCAGCAGGCTAAGATAAAAGGTAGGGAGGAGGGACTTGGGGGAGGTATGTTGGACCATAGCAACACGACGGCTGGAGGAAGAGCGCCTCATCTTCCGCCTAGGAACCCTCCAACCACAAGGGATGAACTCAGATTTCTCCAGTTTCCTCATTTCCCCTCCCCCCACCTTATCTCAGTCCCAACCCTCGAACTCAGCACCACCTTCATAACCTGCAATCTTTTTCCTGACCTCTCCGGCCAATCACCCTCACCTTAACCTCCTCCTACCTATCGCATTTCCAATGCCCCTCCCCCAAGTCCCTCCTCCCTACCTTTTATCTTAGCCTGCTTGGCACACTTTCCTCATTCCTGAAGAAGGGCTCATGCCCGAAACATCGATTCTCCTGCTCCTTGGATGCTGCCTGACCTGCTGCGCTTTTCTAGCAACATATTTTCAGCTCTGATCTGCAGTCCTCACTTTCTCCTACCAGCAATCTAAAGCTGTCTTTCATAGCTGTCTGTTTCTGCATTCATTGACATATGGCGCTAGAGTAATCCAGATTATTATCTTGTGAGATTCCAATTATTATTTTCTAAATCTCTATCATCTGTTTGGAGGACCACATTTCTCACTTTGCATATGTCATTAATATCAGTACGGAATGTACCCATCGGCTATTAACCCTGCCTCACACCGAGGTGGCAACGCATTATTGTGGAATTTTGTCTGCACATTGCAGAAACATCTCTGTTCCACTCACTACTGAATCCCCTTTCACTGCTGCTTTCCCTTTCTTCCTCCCACCCACTTGCCGAGTCAACTGTGGCACATTGGCTTTGGCTCCACTCACCACAAGGACTGTCACATCCACTGTACACCTGTTAGAGAAAAAAGAAACATTGAGCGGCTTTCCCTCTCTGCCCTATCTTCAAGCTGCAGGGTGAACACTGGATGCACTGCAGTGATGCTAACTGCTGCTTAACCTCCAAAGTCCAGAGCTCAACCTTCTCCAGATGATAACGGGTGGTTGTTTTGGGCACAAGAAGGAATTAAGGTGCCTCACCATGTCACTATTGGGCTGCTATTTACACTTGTCAGAAATAAAGTTGTGACTTGGGCGTCACGGTGGCTCAGTGGTTAGCAGTGCTGCTTCTCAGTGCTAGAGACCCAGGTTCAATTCCTGCCCTTGGGTGAGTGCATGGTGTTTGGATGTTCCCTCCACATCTGCATGAGTTTTCTCTGGGTGCTCCTGTTTCCTCCCACAATGAGCAAGTTAGGTGAATTGGCCATGCTAAATTGTCCATATTGTTCAGGAATGTGTAGGTGAGGTGCATTAGTTGGTGTAACGCAGAGTAATGGGGTAGGAGATTGGGTCTGGGTGGATTACTGTTCAGAGGGTCGGTGTGGACTTGTTGGGCTGAAGGGCCTGTTTCCACACTGTAGGGATTCTACGAATGTCTTGCCTAATCCAGATAAAAGAAAGCTTCACCAGTTCCTCCCAAATGGGCTTGTTCCCAAGTGTGCTGACATCTTCCTGTGTGCGGTTTTTAATCTGTTTCCCTCACATGTGTCTCTCTTGAGCTTCTCTGAGGTCTATTCTACTTGAAAATCTTCTGCCCTCTGCAGGTCTCCACTGGCTTAGCGATCTGCATTCTTTCAGTGATATCTGAAAGGTGCTGTCACTGATTCTTTCACCATTCTTTAAGCTGGTATCTTATATTATTCTCTCTCTCACACATACATACACACACACAAATGTTGAACCCCTTCCCTGGTTAGAGTTTCACCTTGGATAAATCTGAAACCATGTTCCGTCAGTACTGCACTGGACCATCGGGATAGATTATGTGCTCAGGTGGGTGAAAGTACTGAAATTGGCACCTATGGGGGGAAAAAAAGCATATGATTGGCACTATCATTTTCAGATTGGTATTAAATATGCCAAAATAGAGTCATACCATGGACAGCATGGAGACAGACCCTTCGGTCAAACCTGTCCAGGCCGACCAGATATCCCAACCCAATCTAGTCCCACCTGCCAGCACCCGGCCCATATCCCTCCAAACCCTTCCTATTCATATACCTATCCAAATGCCTTTTAAATGTTGCAATTGTACCAGCCTCCACCACATCCTCTGGCAATTCATTCCATACATGTACCACCCTCTGCGTGAAAAAGTTGCCCTTAGGTCTCTCTTTCCCCTCTCATCCTAAACATATAACCTGTAGTTCTGGACTCCCCCACCCCAGGGAAAAGACTTTGCCTATTTACCCTGTCCATGCTCCTCATAATTTTGTAAACCTCTATAAGGTCACCCCTCAGCCTC
>NC_057724.1:16434904-16445409 GCF_004010195.1 Chiloscyllium plagiosum
CCTGCCCTAGGTGCCTACCTCTCTTACCCTTCCTGGAGTTAACCCATCTATGTGACTGTATCTGAGACTTTCCCCCCTTCCTATAACTGCCATCCATCACATACTGTTCCTGTTGCAACTTCCTCATCACTTCTATCAGTCTCTCCAACTGATCCACTCGATCAGATAAGATTCGCATCCAACAGCATTTATGGCAGATATAATCCACAGTAACCCTTAAACTCTCTTTAAACTCCCACATCTGACAAGAAGTACATATCACTGCAAAGGCCATTTTTGCTCCTTCACAATCTACAGACCCAGAAATTAACATAGTCTACAAACCTCTACAAACACTACCCCAGGTTAAATAAATAGCTATGGCTTATATTTTAAGTTTAATCAAGAGACTTATCTCCAAGAACATATAATCAAGAAAGAACCCACTGTACTCACTAATACAGCCTTTCTCTTGGACAGACTTAAAACAAGAATTAACTTATCTGATTCTGTGTTGTCAACTTCGCCCAAACCGGTTCCTCCAAGATTAGTTGTGAAATTCACTGTTTGTTAATTTTCCCAGATGGACTCCGATGTCTAGCGACACATGAATTCAAAAACAGCAAAGGCAGTAACTGTGCACGTTCGTGTTCGTGTTCGTGTTCGTGTTCGTGTTCGTTTTCTCTCTCTCTCTCTCTCTCTCTCTCCTGCACTGACCTCACCATGTGCTTCCTTTGTCTGCTCTTCTCCCTTTTAAAACTGCTGTTATTTTGACTTTTTTTTCCAAAGTTCCAAAACAATGCAACAGCATATAAAATAGTAATTGCTGCTCCTGAAATTTGAGGAAATCACCTCCAGCACCTAAAATACCTCAAAAAAAAGGAGCAGCTGTTACAGCCTGAAATGTTTCCCATCCTCCATCTTGGATTACCCAGAGGTCTATCAGTTGTGAAATATAATTCCATTCTAACAGAAAAATCATATAACTCTTTGAATGAAAGTTAAACTACAAATTTGATTTGAAAATGTTCACTCATTTATTCATTTTTGTTTCTCCTCATCTTAAGCAATTTATTTTATTAATTCTCTGTTGTTAACCTTTGTATGTTATTTCAGTTCCCTTCTTAGTCTGCACCCTGAAATGGCTGCTAGGATTCTTGTGAACAATAAACAGTCTTATCATCCATTCTCATGATTTTGTAGTGACTTGAAATTTGACCCAACAAATATTGTTGAATCTCCCCTGACTAAACGTTACATGCCATACACTGATTTGGCCAGCAGAGGGAGACAATGCTCCATGTAGGTCTGAAATTAGCCTGCGTTCAGGATTCAGTTGTTGGCTCCACAATTACCCTGGACTCACCAAGGCTTTGTGAAAAAGCAGTTGACATTTAAGACAGACGAGTGGCTGTGCAGTGTCACTGTCTCAATTGTAAGCCGGTTTATGACAAAATCGAAAATGCAAAAACCACCGAGACCTAAAGTATCAATTCTGTTTCTCTCCATGGATGTTGCTAAGTGTTTGCAGCCCCATCTTCTGCCTTTATGTTAGATGGCCAGTATCTGGGTTACTTTGGTTTCCGGGCTGGACTGTTCCAATTAGGGTTGGCACCTCACAGCAAAGGTATTCCTGGAGAATTTCTTTCCTCCAAGTGTTATAATGTTATTGATTGACCTTTGACCTGTCATTTCCAAATTCATGCACAGTGAAGCTGTTTTTGTTTGGGGGGGGGGTTGGTTTCTTGAGCTGTGTTAAGAGCTAGCTTTTAGTCTGGCTAAATATGTAAGTAGCAGTACTAATCCGAGGTGCTGCTACTGCTTTCCGGGTCCTGCATTGATGTTTGTGGATGTTCCAGACTGGAAGGGGCAAGTTCAACCAGTTGCTCTTGAGTTAATCACTTGCTCCTTTAGTAACTTTACTGTCTGGTTGAGTGGGTTTGGACTGGTTCATTGTTTTCTCTTTTTATCCCTCAAATCTCCACCCTAAAGGCAGGTAAGCTTTGCAAACTTTATTTATTCATCCACGGGATGCAGGCCTGAGAAAGTGGTGATGAGCTAGTGTCTTGAATGGGTGTAGTCCCTGTGCTGTAGGTAGACCCACAATGCCCTTAGGTAGGGATGATGTGGAGGTGCCAGTGTTGGACTGGGATGGACAAAGTTAAAAATCAGATAGCTACCTGATGAAGGAGCAGTGTTCCAAAAGCTTGTACTTTCAAATAAACCTGTTGGACTATAACCTGGTGTTGTGAGATTTTTAAATTAGGTCGGGAATTCCAGGCATTTGACATAGGGACAGTGAAGGAGCTGTGATATAATTCCAAGTCAAGGTGGTGAGTGTTTTGGAGGGGAACTTGCAGACATCGGTGTTCCCATGTATCTGCTGTCCTTTTCCTTGTGGAATCTGTTTTAGTCTCTGCATAGCTGTGGGTGGCACGGGTGGCTCAGTGGTTAGCATTGCTGCCACACAGCGCCAGGAATTCGGGTTCAATTCCAGCCTTGTGCGACAGTCTGTGTGGAGTTTGTACATTCTCCCCGTGTCTGAGTGGGTTTCCTCTGGGTGCTCCGGTTTCCTCCCACACTCCAAAGATGTGCAGGTTAGGTGAATTGGCCATGCTAAATTGCCACTAGTGTTCAGGAATATGTAGGTTAGGTGAATTTGTCATGGGTAAATATAGATTCATACGGTAGGGGAATGGGTCTGGGTGGATTGCTGTTGAGAGGGTTGGTGTGGGCTTGTTGGGCTGAATGGGTGTTTCCTCACTGTGGGGATTCTATGAAATAGCTATGATAAGACCTGCTAACCAAAGCACCTGTTGTTCTTTTCAATTGCCGGCATTGGTGTTTGAACGAGAGAGACCAAATCCCTCAGAATAGCTGGGAGACTACAGATTGACTCTCAATCTCCCGGTGGCTATTGAAAACAGGGGTAATCCAAGATGGCGGTGGTCTGAGCAGCTCCGTCTTGCTAAGCTCTGCACCCTAGCCCAGCAGTAGGGATATTTTTACCCCTGCCTCCCCACCTCACCTTTTTGCTGGAGAAAACTGACGTTAAGCGGTTGTTTAAATCCATTTGTAGTGGAGCCTCGAGTGCCCAAATGAAACAGGCAGGGACTGTTTTTAGATGGTCGATCGTTCGGTAGGCCGGAAACAAGTGTTAATTGATGAGTGCCGGTTGTTCAAGCATTTCCTGATTATCTAGCATTGTAAGCCATAATGTTGGTTTGTCAAGAGCTGATCTATCATAAACTAGTGATAGTTTGAGGGCCGGTTATCTAACATCTCTTGGCTATCCGGTAATGCATGCCATAATGCCGTTTACCTGATAACTGAATGCCGAGTTGCCTAATGCCATTTTTTGCAGGACCTTGGGATCTTGTTCAGATGGTCCAGGATTCAGATGGTTGGCGTTCAGATAGTTGAGGTTCTACTGTAAATTCTTTTTGAGCGAGCGAGGATGACGAAAGGGAAGCATACAGCCAAATCCCAACACACACAGACACTCGCCGAAGGCATTGGGCGGGCCTGCGACTGCGGATGCAGCTGCAGCTCCCTCAGCTGCCGAGAAAGAGGTACCTGCAACAGCAGAATGTCGCTGAAGAACTTGTGGCGATCAGAGGGATGATCAAGGAGTTGATGAAAGACAATCGTGCTCAGCTGGAGCCAATTTCGGTCATGCTACAAAAGCATGAGGAGTTGGAAAGGCTCAGGAAGCGAGTTGAAGAGGTTGAGCAGTGGACCACGGCGTTGGAGACTGAGTTCGAGTCCTCGGCAGTGTGGATCCAAGCCTTTGAGAAACAGGTTCGGGCCTTGACTACACAGGCCGATGATCTGGAAAATCGAGGTAGGAGGAAACATATCCGGGTCGTTGGGCTGCCGGAGGGAGTGGAAGGTGGGCAGCAGCAAGTTTCTTTGAAGACAGGCTGCCACAGTTTCTTGGCTGGGATGCCAACGCGGACCGGGTGAAGGTTGACGGAGCTCACCAGGTCGTGGTGCACAGATCCAGTCTGGATCAGCACCCCCACCCAGGCCTGGTACAATTTCAAAGCTACAGGGACAAGCAGAGAGTCCTGGAATCTTCTAGAAGGATGGGAAAAGATCACTTAACAGGGAGTTAAGATAATGTTTTTCCAGGACTTTCCTGTGGCGGTGATCCGTAAAAGGAAATTGTTTGATGAGGTCAAGAGAAAGTTAAGGGACCTTGGTACTCAATATTTGATGTGATACCCAGCAATGCTTCATATTACTCATGAGGCGTCAGCACGGTCATTTGACTCCTCGGAACAAGTGAAAAGTTTCTTGGACACTTTAAAATAATTTGGAACGAGTTATAGACATGGACAATTATATTTGTCTTTTTTTGCTATGTTTCTTGTGATGTTATCCTTTTCTTAAAGAAGCTGCTGTTTTTTTTCTCAGATTAGGATTGGTGTTGGTATATAGCTGGAGGTGGGCAAAGTGTTCATTATTTTGTCTGTTTCTTTCTATTGCTTGGGTCTGGAGTGAGAATCAAGCTAGATGGAGGGATAGAGGTGTGTATAGGAGGTGTAGGCGCGCACAATGGGCAGGGGATAGAGTCCCCTGTTAAGTGTCTTTTGTGTTTTGTAGTTAGTTTAGTTTTTTGGTTTTTCATAAATAGATTCCACGAGTCTTGTATATGATCAGCAGGTCAAAGGTGATTGTAAAGTATCATGGTTAGTAGTGTTCTTAAATGGTGCGCCTGGAATATCAGAGGGATTCATTCGCCATTAAAAGGAAAAAGGTGCAGTCTAGCCTCAAAAGGAGAGGCTGGATGTTGCCCTGTTGCAGGAGACTCACCTTAGTGACAAGGAACACTTGAAATTACAGCAGGGTGGGTTTGTCCAATGTGTGCAGGAGGGTTTCCTGACACAATATGTAGTTAGGCCAACAAGAGGTGAGGCCATACTGGATTTGGTTCTGGGTAATGAACCAGGCCAGGTGTTAGAATTAGAGGTAGGTGAGCACTTTGGGGACAGTGACCACCGTGGTTAGTCACTTATGCAACTATACCAGAATTAGCAGTTAGTAACTTAAAAACCATTTTATGCAGCTTTAGCAGAATTATCAATTTGCAGCCTAGAAGCCATTTTTTCATGTTATTTGCATTGAGAAGCCATTTTATTATCGCTTAAGTTATTAAGAGCATCTGTTAAGTGGTTGTTCCTGACAACTAGTTACCTCAGCCTGTATTCACGTTTTAGACCCTCAATAACATCTAGCAATAATACTGAAAACTTGCTCCAAAACCTGCCATGCTTCTATCCAAGTTCTTCCAGTATAGCTACAACATTGGCATCTACTCAACAACAATGGAACATTAGAGGTATGTTCTGTACCCAAGAAGTGGGGCAGAGGTATGATCGGAAGGTTTGCAGATCTCACAAAACTATCTGATACATAGCCAAAAGGTAAGCCTTATCTGTGATATAAAAGAGCTGGTCAGATGGGCTGAACCGTGGCACATGGAACTTCAGCCTGAAAAGTGAGGTGATATTTTGCAAGGATCAACAAGGCAAGGGAGTACACATTAAATGTAGAACTCTCGGAATTACAGTGGATCGGCGGGACCTTGGTGGTCCAGTTCATAGGCAGCGGGAGAGATGGAGAAGGTGATAAGAATGTATTTGTGATACTTGCCTTTGTTAATCAAAGCATTGAATACAACAGCAAGCAGGTCACAATGGAATTGTACAACATTGGTTAGGCCACAATTGAAGTACTATGTGCAGTTCTGGTTGCTATGTCATAGGATGTATTTTGAGGATGTTACCAGTTCGGCCAATAAAGTGAGAAGGAAGCAAAGCTGGTGAGGCCGGAGCAGGTTTGGGGGCAAGGAAGTTGAGGCTGGATAGAGCCAGCTAATTGGAGGGAACAGGGTGTCAAGCGATGCTGGCAGTCCTGGGCTGGGATAAGGAAGAAATGAAGCTAGCAGGAGAGGAAGATGATTAGATTGTTGTTTGAGACGACTGTTACCTGGTGCTTGTGGAGTTGGCACGTTGCTATCTATCATGGCAAGTATTGTATCTGATGCATATTTTGATACAATTTGTTTTAGATTTTGAATTTGAACTAGTGGTAAGTGGATTTGATGTGTGTATCTAAAGTGTTTTGCTGATTTATCTGTAAGGATTTCTGAAGCTATGGTGATTTCTTTTAAAACACAATTGGAGAAAGACTCTAGAATAATGAGGTTATGTTTATGTAAGGAAAATTTACAAGTGGGAAAGGTAATCTGTAGTTTTTTGTTCATTCACGAGATTTGGGTATTGCTGACTAGGCCAGCATATAATGCCTATATGGCAGTTAAGAGTCGATTACATTGCTCTGAGTCTGGAGTCACATATAGGCCAGACAGGTGGCAATTTTCTTCTCAAATGAACATTGGTGGACAGACAGATTTATTTGACAAACAACAGTAATTTCATGATCATCATTATGCTATTGATTCAAGATTTTTGAATTCAGATTCCACCATCTGCTCAGGCAGGATTCAAATGTGGCTCCCCAGAGCAATACATGGGTCTCTGGATCAATAGTCTAGTAATAATACCATTGGGGCATCCCTTCTGCATAATGCTTTAGGCTTTCAGATAGAAGCTTCTAAAATTTCTTGTGGGAGCGTGGAGTAACACCCATAACTTGGGAAAGGTTTGTATGAAGCTGAAAGCTCAGTTATATGACAAATGAAGATGAGGCTATCAAAGTCTTAAAACTGGAAATTGAAGCCGCAGCTAAGTCAAAACCGATGTGGAATAGAGAAGGGAATTCTTTTTGGTTTTGGAATATTGCACTTAGAACTAAAGTAGCCATTACATTATTTTTAAATTGTGTACCCCAGTTCTAGACTTCCCAATCAGGAGCCTGTATCTGTGATATTTACCCCTTGAAATATTTTGTAAGTTTCTGAGATCATATTTCATTCTTTGAAACAATAGAGAATACGGTCCAGTTTGCCCAATCTCACTTCATAGAACAGTCTTGCCATCTAAAGAATTAAAGTCAAAAAACTGCTGATGCTGGAATCCAAGGTAGACAAGCAGGAGGCTGCAAGACCACAGCATGTCAGGCAGCATCAGGAGATGGAGAAGTCAACTTTTTGGGTATAATGTTCAGGACTGAGGTGGGTGTGAGGGAAGCTTCAGATGATCTTTTTCCACGTATGGAGTCAGCTATTACAAGGGGGCATAGCTTTAAATATTAAGGGGGGGTAGGTATAGGACAGATGTTAGGGGTAGGTTCTTTACTCAGCGAGTCGTGAGTTCATGGAATGCCCTGCCAGTAGCAGTGGTGGACTCTCCCTCATTATGGGCATTTAAGCGGGCATTGGATAGGCATATGGAGGATAGTGGGCTAGTGTAGGTTAGGTGGGCTTGGATCGGCGCAACATCGAGGGCCGAAGGGCCTGTACTGCGCTGTATTCTTCTATGTTCTATGTTCTATGTAAGACCTTCAAAGATGGGTGGCACTTCCAATATCATGGTTGGGTTGAAAACTTCAAAATGAATGTTCTTCCTCGCATAGTGTACCCTTTGCAGATGCTCCCTTTGCCCTTGCCTAGGCAAACATTTCAGAAATTAAATGGCTGGTTTAGTTCTTTTATTTGGCATTATAAGCATCCCCTTATTAAGCTTGCGAAACTGTGGTTGCCCCAGGGATTGGAGGGGGGGTGGTGGGGGTGGACCTCCCAGACATTAGAAGATTTCAGCTGAGCTCCCTTCTATCTTTTGTAAGTGGGCCTGTAGAGACTCAGCATCGAAGTGGTTGGACGTTGAGGTCTCCCAGATAAAATGTCCACTTATCAACCTGCCATAATCCAATAGTTACAAACACTGTCGAAGCATGGAGGGCAATGAGGCAGATGGAGGGTAATATGTCTAAAACATCTTTTCATACTCCCATAGTTGGCATGTCAGGTCTCCAGTCAGGGACAATGGATCCCAAGTTTAAACTTTGGGCAGATAGGGGAGTCTCGTGTTTGGGTGATCTGTTTGAGGGTGAAATGTTCATGTCGTTTGGTCAAATAACTCAAAAATATGGATTGTCGAGTAGGGACCTCTTCCGTTTCTTTCAGATTAGAGATTTTATCTGAAAGGAGACCACACTTCTGACTGAGTGTTATCGATCTGACACGGAAAAAAGGATGGTTCAGGGTAAGAGCACTCTTTCAGTGAGTACTCTCTATCATTTGTTGGGGGAAGGTTCCTCGGGTGACATTGAACATCGACGTGGGGTCTGGGGGAGAGGGTTAGGAGTTGAGATCACTTCAGAAACATGGGAGGACATTTGTGAGAATGCGAAGAAGATTTTGATTTGTAATAGGATCCATGCTATGCAGTTAAAGATTCCTCGTAGGGCTCATCTTGCCCTGGATAACAACTTGCACAATTTAAGTGGGGAGCATCTTCAATGTGCCCCAAATGTAAAATAAATACGGGTACCCTCACTCATTGTCTATGGTCCTGCCACAGGCTCCATGAGTATTGGACCACTGTGGCAGGAGTAATAGAGAGGGTCTTGGGGACCGAAGTCGAGGTGGACCTGGTCTCATTGCTCCGGAGTCTGTTGAATTTACCTCACTTAGATGTACATGGAAAAAGCTTTTTTAACATTCTCACTTCTTGTGCGAGGAAGAACATTCTGATGTGTTGGGTGTCTGAGAACCCTCCGGATCTGTCGGGGTGGTGTAAGTTAATTATGGAACACATTCGTTTAGACTTACATGGTGAACCAGAAAATGGACAACTTTTACAAGGTGCGGCAGCTCTTTCTGAACTACTTGGAAGCAGACCTGTCCGCTATTTTGTTTAGGGCTTTTGTCTAGCCATGATAGTTTGGTCTGATAAACGTAAGGCAATTTTCAAGAAATGTGGGTTTAATAATTGATGCTCTTGAAGATTGAGAGCTATGGCCTTGTTGCGCGGAGTGGCGTTATTTATTTATTGATTGATTTGTAATAAGTGTAGTTTTGATTTGTTTTGTAGAGTAGTATAGTAGTTGGTTTATTGTTTTTGATGTTATGAAGCTATATTTTTATGTTTTTGTAACTTTCTAATTTTCTAAAGAAAACTTTTTCAATAAAAATACTTAAAAAAACAACATGGGTGATGTGATGGTACTATGCCTTTAAGAGAGATGTTCTGTCCTGTTTGTCTTGCAGAGAGATTTGTTGTCACAGTGGTGCCAAAATATCTCCTTCACACAGGCAGTTGATAAACAGCTTGGATATCTCTTTGGGTGTCCTTTTTTTTTGAGGACAAAAGAATAATGAGTGGGCGGGGTCCGGGAATCACACAAACCCAGGGAGGTTTTTACTTTTGCTTTCGGTTAGCCAGAAGATTTCTGCTGCTGCTGAGCTAACAGCTGGAGCTTTATCTCTGCTGCTGGAGAGAAGACAGCACATGAGAATAAAACTGTCTTGCCAAGGGGGATGTTTATGGGATGCTGCAAATTTTGGAACACTTGATGATTAGTGGGTGATTCATATATTTTCTTGTTAAATCTTTCAATAGAGTTAAAGTTGTGTTCTTCTTTTCATTTGTATTTTAATTGTGTTGTAAGAATAAAGTGTGTTTTGATGAAAGCCTACTGGTGGACCAATCGAAATTCAACACCTCACACTGCTTTTAAGTAAATATAATAGCCAGAGCCTAGGCTATCTCCTGGCTATATTTTTGGGATGGAAATGTGTTGCTGGAAAAGCGCAGCAGGTCAGGCAGCATCCAGGGAACAGGAGAATCGACGTTTCGGGCATAAGCCCTTCTTCAGGAATGGGATGTCTGGTCTGGTCCATAAGAGATTTTAACACCGTAGAGTTCCAGTAGTTGACTCTTTGTGGCCACAGAGTACACTGACCTATAGGAACTAGATGACCAAATTGGAGAGAGGCCAATTTTGACAGTATTAAGTAAGAACTTTCGAAAGCTGATTGGAGGCAGATGTTCGCAGGTAAAGGGACAGCTGGAAAATGGGAAGCCTTCAGAAATGAGATAACTAGAATCCAGAGAAAGTATATTCCTGTCAGGGTGAAAGGGAAGGCTGGTAGGTATGGGGAATGCTGGATGACTAAAGAAAAAGAAGGAAGCATATGTCAAGTATAGACATGATAGATCGAGTGAATCCTTAGAAGAGAAGAAAGGAAGTAGGAGTATACTTAAGAGGGAAATCAGGAGGGCAAAAAGGGGACATGAGATAACTTTGGCAAATAGAATGAAGGAGAATCCAAAGGGTTTTTACAAATATATTAAGGACCAAAGGGTAACTAGGGAGAGAATAGGGCCCCTCAAAGATCAGCAAGGCGGCCTTTGTGTGGAGCCACAGAAAATGGGGGAGATACTAAATGAATATTTTGCATCAGTATTTACTGTGGAAAAGGATATGGAAGATATAGACTGTAGGGAAATAGATGGTGACATCTTGCAAAATGACCAGATTACAGAGGAGGAAGTGCTGGATGCATTGAAACGATTAAAGGCGGATAAATCCCCAGGACCTGATCAGATGTACCC